>NC_139674.1:3421382-3422902 GCF_951799395.1 Argentina silus | reverse complement strand
ACACAGGTTTTTCCGATGCCTGTGGCATACAGTAGGTGGATTTGCAGGTAGGATAAAGCAGGGATTTCTGTTTAAGGTTCGCTACAGTGGATGTTTCAAGACCATACGTCCTATTTGTTCTCCTGGGGCTATTCAAGTTCTGGTGCTGACAGGAGATTAAAGCTGTCTTAAAGGGATGGGCGCCATATCTTTAAGTCTGTCTTTGTGTGGGAGATTATATATCTGATGCCTCACTAATAGTTTTAGAGCTTACAGGAATTTACTGTATGTGACTACTGACTAGCATTATTCTATTTTCTCCCAAAAGTACCTTCCATGTCTATTTAAGTCCTCTAAAACACAAATATTTTAATATAGCATGCTATTCCTTCACCTCAGAAGCACTCTGCAAAAGGTTGCTTTATGTAAAGCAAGTAATCTAATATTGCATATTTTTTATGGGTTTTTAATACAATTTACTGTACAACACACATATGCATGCACAAACCATTGATGATAAGGCACACACACACACATATATACACACACACACACACACACACACACACACACACACACACACACACACATATACACACACACACATATACACACACACACACATATACACACACACACATACACACACACACACACACACACACACACACACACACACACACACACACACACACACTCCTGTGCTCATTAATGGGCCTTGCCCTCCAGGCCTATGATTGAGACATGCTGTGACTGGAGCCTGTTTCCACTGGAAGCCACAGGGCTGTATGGACCTGGTGCCAGACGGGCTTTGGGACCGGGTCTGACTGTGACTCCCTGGGCCCGATACCAACTAGAGTCACAGCACTGGCAGTAATGACTGTTGACTCGCCCCACTGACTCATTGACTTCAACCCATTTGTTACATTCGGCAACTGTTCTACCCATCCATGTGTGTGTGTGTGTGTGTGTGTGTGTGTGTGTGTGTGTGTGTGTGTGTGTGTGTGTGTGTGTGTGTGTGTGTGTGTGTGTGTGTGTGTGTGTGTGTGTGTGTGTGTGAGCGAGCTGTGGAATGCTGTCAGTCTGTCAGTCCTCCAGCCCAGGGCCTTCTCCTGTGTGATTTATGACCCTCTATAGACTCCCTCAGATCAGTCTAGTCCTTACCCTGGTGGTGGGGGATTCCCAACATGACCACATTCCTCCTCGAGAGAGAGAGATGGAGGGAGGGAGGGAGAGATAGAGGAAGGGAGGAAGGGAGAGGGAGGGAGGGAGGGATGGATGGAGGGAGAAAAGGACAGAGAGGGAGAGATAGAGGGAGGGATGGAAGGTAGAGATGAAGGGAGGTAGAGAGGGAGTGAGATGGAGGGAGAGAGAGAGGGAGGGAGGGAGGGAGGAAATTAGATGAATGGAGGGGGAGAGGTCTGGCTGTAGCTATATTAGGGAGGTTAATTAGAGACTTTTGCCTGAGGGCGAAAGACCTCTCTCCCTGCAACTTAAACTAGTGTCTACCCTGACCTGTGCCCTATCTCTGTCTCTGTCTC
>NC_139674.1:3391382-3416382 GCF_951799395.1 Argentina silus | reverse complement strand
CCCTCCCTCTCCCTCTCCCTCTCCTTCTCCCTCTCCCTCTCCCTCCCCCCCCCCCCTTTCTCTCTTTCTCTCTCTCTCTCTCCCTCTCTATCTGTCTGATGTAGGGATGACTCGGGTCAGAAGCCCAGTGTGTCATCGGGGACAGCTAAAGCAGGACACGCAGATCTGGACGGCTCTCTCTTCCACAGGAACGGCACCAAGGGAGACGGTAGGAATAACATAAACTCTTCTCCTGGGAATGTCCCACAGTACTTCACCTGTCCATTCTGTCAGAGACTAGCCAAACACTTGTAAGGAACTACATATTCGTGTAGCGGAGATGATTTGGAATCACACGCTCGTGAAGAGGTAGCCCTGCCTGAGGATGTAGCCCTGGTACCACGAGGACATCCTCTTGGTATAACGGTTTACGTCTGTGGTGTCTATGCGAGACATCCCTGGTTCAAACCCCTGCTGGTTACGTTTAGTGACGTACGGGTTCGGGGACGTTAGGAGCTCAGTCCATGGAATAATAAACTGATTCCATGGAAAAGGAGTGCTAAGTGGCAGCTTTCATTAAATGATGTTAATTGCTGATGTGTGAACTGAGAGCTGAAGTGGCTGTGCTGAGTGTGTGTGTGTGTGTGCGTGTGGGGGGGCTAGTTTGACGTTGTGTGTGACATGTATGTGTGTGTGTGTCTCTCTTAGACTCCGACTCAGACAGCGAGCTCTCAGTGGACGAGCACAGCTCCTCCTACGCCTCGTCACATTCCTCCGACAGCGAAGACGACGACATCGACATCAAGCCCAAGTGGAACAACGAGAGGCAGCCTCTTCACAGCACACCGAAAGGTACAAACTAACCTATCCACAACCTAAAACTAACCTATCCCCGACCTAAAACTAACTCTATCCACAACCTGAAACTAACCCTATCCACAACCTAAAACTAACCTATCCACAACCTAAAACTAACCCTATCCACAACCTAAAACTAACCTATCCACAACCTAAAACTAACCTATCCCCAACCTAAAACTAACCCTGTCCACAACCTAAAACTAACCTATCCACAACCTAAGACTAACCTATCCCCGACCTAAGACTAACCTTATCCCCAACCTAAAACTAACCTATCCCTAACCTAAAACTAACCTATCCCCAACCTAAAACTAACCCTATCCACAACCTAAAACTAACCTATCCACAACCTAAGACTAACCTATCCCCGACCTAAGACTAACCTTATCCCCAACCTAAAACTAACCTATCCCCAACATAAGACTAACCTATCCCCAACCTAAAACTAACCTATCCCTAACCTAAGACTAACCTAAAACTAACCTATCCCCAACCTAAAACTAACCTGTCCCCAACCTAAAACTAACCTATCCCCAACCTAAAACTAACCTATCCCCATCCCTATCACAGACTCCTCCATTCCCAACTCAAAATGTACCTCTCCCTTCCCCAAAACTGACTGGCTTATGTTTCTTCTGGTCCTATAGTGGATGCAGTGTCCAATCATGTGAAGCCTTACTGGCCCAAGACAGCCACGACAGCCAGTGACAGCGAGGACCCTGGCGCGGGGGAGAAGCTGAGGGTGGAGACCAAGGTGAACGTGGAGCTTCACCAGGAGAACAAGCTCAACCATGTTGGAGAGACCCCCCAGGACAGAGAGACCCCCACCAAGGAGACCCTGGCCCAACCACCCCCCAGCCAACCCAACAGCAACAGCAATCACCATCCGGAGCAGAGGAAGGGTGAGAGAAGAGGACAGCATACACACTGTTATATTCATTCATTAAAGGGATAGATAGATTATATTCATTCATTAAAGGGATAGAAAGATAGATTGTCTGAGGTGTTGTTGGGTCTTCCAGTTAGTTCCCCAATAGGATTTTAAAAAACGGTCTGCATAAACCGTGAATTTCCTAGAAGTCAAAAATAAGGAAATAAGGTAAAACAAAACAAACAAAAAATTGAATTCATACATTCATTCATTTATGGATGTAAAAGCACTTGGAAAAGTTTCTTGAGATATTTTCCCATATTTAAAGATTCCTTACAGAGAGGCAATTACTTTGGCTGCAACAACAATGACAACATGACTTCACACCACAACATACCACAAATGACACATACACACAGAGACATATCCTACCATGTCAATAAAGTAGCAGAACAAATGAATGCCCTAAAGGTCTTCCACCCCCCCCCCCCCCCACCCCACCTCTCCCTCCACCCACCCCACCCCCAGGTATCCTAAAGAACAAGATCAGCTACCCCCCCCCTCTGACCGACAAGAACATGAAGAACCGTCTGAGGGAGAAGCTGAGTGACTACAACCCCCCCACCATCTCCTCCTCCCTCAACACCCCCGCCCCCCTCACCATCCCCTCCAAGACCCCCTCCGTGTCCTCCAACGACGGCGTCCGCCCCGTCTCCGTGGGCAACAGCGCCATCATCAAGCCCCCCCTGCAGCGACCGCCCATAGCGCCCCGCCCCGATCAGCTGCAGCAGCAGAACGGGGGCCTGGCCATGAGCCTGAAGGCGGGCACCGTCAACGGCGGCAACGAATCGGACTCAGAGTGAGTGGTGGCGCCGTCGTCGTTGTGACGATGTCATACTTGTCGTGCCTGTGTGTGTATGTTGCATGACACCTTAACAGAACACGTTTCGAACACTTCTGGTCCTGGAAAGCCTCGGTGGGTCCAGGTGGCTGTTCCCAGCCTAGTGCTGACACGCCTGATATTGAAATCGAATCAACTGATCTCCAGAAATGTTGATCAGCGGAATCAGGTCGTGTCCGTGCTGGGCTGGGATTAAAAGGCTGCAGTAACGAGGCTCTCCAGGACCAGAAGTGAGGACCGCTGCTTTAGAGTGAAGGGAGTTGAGGTTGTACGTTATGACTGCGTTTAACTGGCTTGAATAATATGCATCCGTTGACCATGGAGTCCGCTGATGATGACACGCATGATGAGTCAGTTAAGAAGGACAGGGTTTAGCAGGTCAGGCATGTCTTGGTTAACAGAGCATGTTCAGATGATTGAAGTGAATGTTCTCACCATCAAACACAGATGCTGCATGAGGTTGGACACTGTCTCATGGTGTTTGCCTGAGTCCCTGCACTCATCTAACCCTGCATGTCTCCTCTCCCTCCTTCCCTCCCTCCTTCCCTCCTTCCCTCCTTCCCTCCCTCCCTCCCTCTCTCCCTCGTACAGCGGCAGTAATGAAACCTCAATCTGACCCAGCAGGAAAACCAGGAACAACACTGTGGCCTTGTGAGAAGGGGGGGAGATAGACCTCTCTCTCACACAAGAGAGGGAAAGAGAAGAGAGGAAAGAAAAGAGGAGAGGGGAGGAGAGGGGGATGCCCCTGTGTGATGGAGGGAGGACCACAGGACCCCCAAGGCCCTGACCTCTCACCCCCACCCCCCCTCCCTCCCTCCTCAGCTGCAATAGAGGGCAGTGTAACTGCAGACAAATGCCTGCCGCTGGACTAAAGACAGACAAACTAAAGAAAAGGACTAAACTAAAGACAAGAAAAGGGAATGTGTCAGACGAAACCAAGAGACGGGGGTCCGTCAGGACATTATGGAACCCTCTGTGCCAAACCACTAGAGGGAGCGGAGAAAAGACTCCATCTCCCAGAACGCACTGTGAGCCCAGAATGAGTGACTTTTTCCCTGGTTAAATCAGAGGCTCGAGCCGCAGCACAGACACAGATACGGATGCATGACCACTGTGTGTGAATACGGCTCATCCAAGCTGGCACAGTCAGAGGAAGAGGACTACAAATACCATGGAGCTCTTTGGAGTTCTGTAGGAAATGGTTTCCAGTTCTGAGGACTGAGGCCTCTCGCAGACACAAAGCTGTATCGGTGAGGCCCTCAAAAGACACTCTAGTCCCTGCATAGAGCTCTGACCAAAAGAAGTGCACTATACAGGGAATAGGGCGCTTTTGAGACACCCTACGTAGTATGCTGAGTCCAGTGCTCACTCAGAGTCTCCCCAAGTGCCCCGTTCCTCGATTCTGTTTTTCAGAGAGGAACTCGAGCCTTTCTCTCCAAATGCTGTTAGAGTGTAATTAATTTGTAGATATTTCTAAAAAAAATAAAAAATGGTTATATTTTGTATTTCAACGGTGTCAAGGATGAGAGACATAAAAGTACATATTTGTAAATTTGAAAAGCAATTGCTTTTGTAAAAAAAAGAAACAAAAAAAAAAAAGAATCCTAGAAATTCTGATTGTGGAGAAATCACGTGCTGTGTCTTGTTTGACTGATCAACTGTGGCTCGGATATTAAACCTGTGCCTTTGATCCAATGTGCCGACAATAAAGGCTGTATCCCACACACACACACACACACACACACACACAAAGAGACACACACACACACACACACACACACACACACACACACACACACACACACAAACCTCCAGAGGTCTCATAGCACAGCAGGAGCATGGAAAAACACACCCAACTGCGTATGTCTCTAATATTGTCATAACTTACAATGTCCATACACTACGTTCAGGGGAGGCTGGTGAAGGTAGGAATCGGAGGCTCAACATTACAATGAGCCCGTCCTCCTGTTTCTACCTCCATCGACGCCCCCTGACGACATTACAACCTATCTAATCCATCCAGAGTGGCTCAATGGGGTGTAGAATGTGTGAATAGACAGGGAATTTCCCCTCAGATCCTCACTATTCAAGCACTATGGACGCTAAGCCCTCCTTAATCTCAGTGTCAATATACTTGTGTGCAGCTGCAATTCAGTCCCATGTATTCTGGTTACCAAAGTAGTTAGAGTGTAACTGCATGCTGTCGGGCAACTTAATGTACAGTGTACCACACACACACACACACACACACACACACACACACACACACACACACACACCTAATGCCTATACAGTCCCATACCCTCTTCCCAGTGTTCTACTCTCTTTCATGTGATCAGCGCTGTTCACAATGTTCTTTTTGTATGATCAGAGACACTGGAATTGTTTTTGTAACATATGTATATTTATTTTTTATGGTTTTAAAAGACACTGGAAAAAATGATTGTGATTGTAAAATTAAAGATGACACATGGAATTTTTAAACGCCTCCTCTTTATTATGAATAATAATAAACAGAATGATAATAATAATACATCAAACTTATATAGCACTTAAGATCCAAAAAGACGTTTTACCAAAATAAGTCAATGGCACAGAACGTCAACCATGAACGTCAACCATGAACGTCAACCATGAACGTGAACCATGAACATCAACCATGAACGTCAACCATGAACATCAACCATGAACGTCAACCATGAACGTCAACCATGAACGTGAACCATGAACATCAACCATGAACGTGAACCATGAACGTGAACCATGAACGTCAACCATGAACGTCAACCATGAACATCAACCATGAATATCAACCATGAACGTCAACCATGAACGTGTGAGGAAAAGGTCGAAGAAAAAACGATGGCGTCTAGGAGGGAGATAGACAGAGTTAATGTCTAAAGGACAGAGGAGAAAAAGAATGAATGAACGAGAAAACGGTTGCCGTCCACAAAAATGGTGTTCTCCATACAAGGTAAGAGTGAGAGTACACTGTACTATGGTATGTTACCCTGGTATTTCCCTGTCCAGCCCAGTGCCTGGTACGGTATGAGGGCTAGGGTGACAGTCTGACTACCTGTCTGTCTGTTTGACTCCCTGTCTGTCTGTCTGTCTGACTCCCTGTATGTCTGTCTGTCTGTCTGACTCCCTGTATGTCTGTCTGTCTGACTCCCTGTCTGTCTGATTCCTTGTCTGTCTGTCTGATTCCTTGTCTGTCTGACTCCCTGTCTGTCTATCTGACTCCCTGTCTGTCTGTCTGACTCTCTGTCTGTCTGACTCCCTGTCTGTCTGTCTGATTCCTTGTCTGTTTGTCTGTCTGACTGACTCCCTGCTTTTCTGAATAGCTGTTTGTCTGTCTGACTCCCTATCTCCCTGTCTATCTGTCTGTCTGACTCTCTGTCAGTCTGTCTGATTCCTTGTCTGTCTGTCTGTCTGTCTGTCTGGCTCCCTGTCTGTCTGTTTCCCTGTGTGTCTGTCTGATTCCCTGTCTGTCTGTCTGATTCCCTGTCTGTCTGTCTGACTAGCTGTCTGACTAGCTGTCTGTCTATCCTGATCCTGCTGTGGGGTCTAGACTGAGACAGTGAGACAGACAGAGTGGGTATGGTCTCTGTGTGTGTGTGTGTGTGTGTGTGTGTGTGTGTGTGTGTGTGTGTGTGTGTGTGTGTGTGTGTGTGAGTGAGGTCCAGCCCAGAGTTAATCCCTATGGAACAATGGTGCCTACTGGCCCTGCTGTGAGGCGACCTCCCTGATCCAGCTGGGGACTGGAGCACCAGACCACTGCACATACCAGGAGGGTCACACGTAAAACGGAGGCACTTAAGACACACTATCCCACTCCACATACACACAAAAACACATACACACACACACACACACACTGCCGTTTCCCAACCTTCCCACCCCACACACCACCTCTCCCCAATTATGCCACTCCACACACACACACACACACACACACACGCGTACACACACACACATACACACACACACATGCACACAAACACACACACACACACTGCCGTTTCCCAACCTTCCCACCCCACACACCGCCTCTCCCTAATTATGCCACTCCACACACACAGATACACTCACACACACACACACACACACACACACACACACACACACACACACTTTCTCTCGGTACCAGGCATACTGTACAGCCTGAGAGAGAGGGACGATCAAAAGCTTTCACACACGTATTCATTATCAAGATGACGGGGGGGGGGGCAACGGAGGGGAAACAGACAGATTGTTTTGTGAGGGCATTACAAGGTCAAGGGAACGTGAAATAATACACTAAGTGCTGGAAGATGTCCGTATGACACAAAATAGAAGTCTTATCTCGTTCACAGAGAAATGTTGCCGTGCGCAGTCAGGACCAGTGACCTCTGTCTTCTAACGGGTGGAGATGTTAACGGGTGGAGATGACACTCAGCAGAATGCTTTCAAGTGAAGCCACGCGCTGTCAACGTTTGACGTCCCCCACTAACCTCATCCACATTATATAGCCCACTTTAAAAGCAGGGCAGCTTTTCCGCCCCCTCACACCCGCATGCCAAGGTTCTGTAAGCCTCTCAGACTTTATTGAGTTTCAGTCAGCACGAGGAGGAATTCCTCCTTACCATCCCCAGATTAGGCCCGGACTCATGCATACTTACCGCGGTACTTCAAAGGCCGAATGAAAAATTAGCGGTCGAGGTGGAGCATGTCCGTGTTGTTGGAGACGGCTGTGGTCCAGGTCGTGTTGAGGGGTTGGGCTATGCCTGTGACACGGGTAGTGTCAGGTGGTTAAGCTGTCAAGAAAACTCAACATGGGGTGTGCCCGGTCTGGGACCAGACCGGTCTATCCCAGACCAGCCCAGACAAGGCCGGTTCATCCCAGGCCAGACCTGCCTATACCAGATCAGATCAGCCTATCCCAGACAAGGCCGGTCCATCCCAGGCCAGACAAGCCTATCCCAGACCAGCCCAGACAAGGCCAGTCCATCCCAGGCCAGACAAGCCTATCCCAGACCAGACCAGCCTATCCCAAACACACAAACACACACACACACACACACACACACACACACACACACACACACAGCATGCTGGGAAACCCACAAGGAAATGTCCCTGCTACAGTATACAAATTATAGTCTGACTAAGTTTAATAAGGCTAATGTTGAAGTCGTTTGTCATTTCATAATCCCTGGCGTAACATGTGCAATACTAATCCAGTGGGAGGGTTTTTTGTTGTAAACTGTGCATTCACATATTTTTTTTCAATAGCAGAAACTCCCCATTGAGGTGCTGTAGTAACGTTTGTGTCTCACTATAGATGAAGAATCATCATACAGTGTGTCATCACCATTGGCGTTGTTGTCAGTCTTGGGGACACATTACTCAGTGAAGCAGGAGAGGCTGGTGGAGGTAGAAATCGGAGGACAGGGCTCATCGTAAATGCATGGAATGGAATGAGGAACGGTTTCACACACACACACACACACACACACACACACACACACAAACCCCCCTGCATGCCTGACCAGTGTGAAAGCAGAGGCTCTAAACATTTCAATAGCATCATTTAAAGATGCCTTAGCTAGACTAACGGTTTTGCAGTTCGTGTCATGTCTCATTAAGAGTAGAAAACAAATATCAATAGAAACGCATACCCTCTCTTCCTCTTCTTGTGTGTGTTTGTGCCAACAACAAAAACATCTTGACATTAATATGGTACATTGTGGATGCGCCTGTACGCTTTTTTTTCACACGTGTTTGAAACCATTCATCATTCCATTCCATGCATTTACAATGAGCCGCGTCCTCCGATTTCTACCTCCGCCAGCCTCATCTGCAGAGAAGGTTGACCCTCTCCTCACTCCTCTCCTACCGCTGTCACCAGACATCTCCAAGTCTCTCAGGCATGCTCTCACTTCAATAATTCAGGCCGCTGTCAGCCAGCGTTGGTACTACTCGTGTACTGAGCACAACAGAAACTCTGACAGGTAATAGACTTGATCCTAGTGATCAAAACTATCCTTGAGCGCCATCTACTGGTGTTATCACTGAACTGTGGTCGTAGAAATGTACTGCATAATCAAAGTGATACGAAGACACGGGGGGGGACATTCAAGCGAACGTAGACATGCAATATATATCTCTAGTTCTAACTGCATTTCTCAATACAGGTATATGCTTTATTTGTCTTCACTATACCTAACTATGTTCTTTAAGTCATAAATGTGCGAGGCATTCTGATTTCACATATTTATAGTGCAATAATGGTTCCTCCTCTATATTAGCCTACTTATACAAACCTCCCGGGGGGGTTGGGATGTCATAGCAACACATCTCTACAGAGCTTCACCGTGTCATATATCAAGCTAGACAAGGGGCCAGGGCTAATGGGGGGGAAAGACCCTGATGGAATCCCACTTAGTGGAAACAAGGAAACTACTTTTCAATTATTTAATATCGGAGCATTATCTATTGAATTTAATTGAAATCTAATTGACTCTGGTGACCCTGGTCTAATATGTCTGTTTACATCATTAAGCAGAGCGCACACTGGCACATACACACACACACACACGCACACACGCGCACGCGCGCACACACACACACACACACACACACACACACACACACACACACTGGCATGTATACACACACACACACACACACACAGGCATGTACACACACACACACACACACACATACTGGCACATACACACACACACACACACACACACAGGCACGTACTGGACGCACACACACACACACACACACTCACACACTCACACACACAAACAGACACAGACACACACAACCTCCTCCATAGCTGATCTATAATTAACTCGGAGTGTGAGGATGGTTGCGTAAGAAAATGTTGTGCAGTGCTCTAGAAAATGCTGGTTTGGGATTAAGGGGTTTCTTATTAATGACTATGCCCTGTGGGGAAGGAGGATTTAGGCCCAGCAGAGCAGCATAGCTCTGATCAGGGGCATCTGTAGAGAATCACAGACTAGAAGAGATTTGCTTGTGTTAGGCCGGAAACACAGGGAAGGGAATCCCTTCTAAAACCCTGCTTCTACAATCACTGAGTGCTCTCACGTGTATAAGGAGATTTATTTAGGATAACGATTTGCTTCGTCATTCATGATACAGTATTGCGCTGCTTAAAATGAAACTGTATTAGTTAAAGCTATATATCTTGATAATTGGATTAGAAAAAAAACCGGTTCTCAGTCCATTTACGTAATTCACATACAAGTACAAGTCTTTAAGCGGATAGCCAAGGTGATATAAACTTTAGATCAGGATAATCCCTAATCTGCTGTAGTGTAGACTAATACTGCATGACTTAACATCATGAGGTAGAGTTGTGTTGCACCAAAAGGAGTTTGCTCGTCATAAATCTGAAATGTCAAAGAGATGCTTCAGGTTGTTTTATGGGTTCATGTTTATTGACAGCATCACCTAGTGGTGAATCCTCACACGCACACACACACACACACACACACACACACACACACACACACACACACACACACACACACACACACACACACACACACACACACACACACACGCACACACACACACACACAGCAAACAGGTGGCAAGGGAACACTTTTTTATGCAATTTTTCACCCTGTCCCTGTCCAAAGTGAAACATTAGCCCCGTAATAAACACATTGTAGTTCTGAAAGGATTAGATAGGTATAAGACAGGGGAAGCTGATGGAGGTAGAAATCGGAGGACGGGCTCATTGTCATACATGGAATGGAATAAGGAATGGCATCAAACACATGTGGTATCAAACATGTGTGTTTGATACCATTCCTCATTCCATCCCATGCATTACAATGACTCCGTCTTCCAATGTCTACCTCCACCAGCCTTCCCTGGTGTATGGAATACAGTGGCTCCTCCCTAGTCTTCTACGTACTGGGTATAGGCATCTCAGTCATACTCAATTGAGAGATGAGATTCTGGGTTGAAAGGTGACTTCTTTGACTATCTATGAGGGTAAGGGTCAGGGTTGATATTGGACTGAGCAACTCACTTGCTATCTCAAACCAGTTTCACATGCTGTAATATGTTACGAGTCTCAGGAGTGTGATCATTGGCCTGGTCTTACAAAATACAGACAATGTGTATCCATGATTTCATCCATTGATCTACTGATGAGTAATCCCGTCATGACGAGTAAAGGGGTCAAAGTTCACTTGATTGAGCCAGTCCCTGTAGAGTTTAGGTGTCAAAGGTCATTGACCAGGGATGACTAACAGCTGGAGCTTCAGGTGGTGGTATCTACCAACAAGGATAATCTGCTGCTGTGGAAAGCAGGCCATATGAATGGAAAATATGTTTATGACTTTAACAATCGCTTTGCTGCATAAGGACAACTTGCTCATAAAGCCTACTGTATTGGAATTCATTACCGTTTGAAATTGCTTTCTAGGCTAAATGATAGAAATTTGGATTTTCTTCTCACTCAAATAGGAGGAAAACATGCAAGGGTTCGTATTTCAAAACACCCAGCCTGTGATGTTCGACTTGAGAATTGTTAAGCATTCATTTATGGTCCTATGAGACAATTCTTGTGAAAAAGAAATGTGCAAGTCAGATTTCCAAGATGTGTGTATGTCTTTTCTAATAAATGAATGGACCAAGTGAATGGTCGGAATGCATCTGACTGGTCAGACAGGTTTTCGTGGAGGAGTCTTAAAAACAAAGCAATCTGTGATGGAACGGGAAGCGTTCGTGGTCTTGTTGACACTGTAACTACAGCATCATTTGCGGCCCCTTTAAGAAAGGAGTCGCTGACATTGACGAGATTTCCTGGTCTGGCTTGTGTGTGAGCTATGAAATCAACAAGAGAGAAGCTGCAAACGGTGCTAGCGGAGACAGGCTATTCTCTCTAGGAGGGGGTACTGGCATTTCTACAAAAAACAATCAAGGCAGCGGGGGATAAATCGTTGCTCTGGTCCACAATAGAGGGGATTGCGATGGAACGGCTCAGTGAACAGCTTGTAGCGCAAGGGGCAGAGGACCGTTAGATATTCTCGCCAGTTTGCGGACAGCAGGTGTACGAAGGGATTTAATCAAAGGCAATCTCTGTGTTAATGAAACTTTGCTACGATTTACGTGCTGGGTAAGGAACTTTACGATTGTTAGACGTGTCGGTGGTGAAATTGAAGCTTTTGACGGCAAAATAAACGTCAGATCGCTTAGTTGTGTCATGCATTACGTGGATTATGACTCTTTTCAATGGAGCTGTGTCGTATGTTGATTTGTGATACAGTATAACAATTTTCTCGCTGAATGTCTTGATAGGGCAACAAGTAAGGCATTGAAAACTCGATACCATATGTCTATAATTTGCTCCATTAATCGGCGCAGCTTCAAGAATGAATCGCTCGAAGGCAACATTTATACTAGTTACACAGTCACAGCCAACACCTACTGTTGCTCCCGCTTTGTTACAAAGTCGCACATCGTCTTGGTTTCTCTCTAGCACTGTATGACCACTGTTATATTATGTTCCAAACACACGTCGTATTATTTATTCACTGTGTTCATAAACTGAAAGTTGTCTGCAAATAGGGAGGCTAGAGGAATCCGCATGTCACCATACCGTCATGTGTGGTATTAGGATATGAGCAGTGTGAATAATAATAATAATACTAGGCTATGTCTGGAACTGACGGGGCTACATTATCGCATGTTTTAGCTGTTGAGCTGTTTGTTTGTTATTGTTTTATGTGTTTATTGCGAAGCTGATGACAGCTCGCAACGCTTGTCCGCCCCCCTCACCGTCCGTCGCTGGTGTGATGATGACGAGTCCATTACTTGAATGGTGAATAAAAGAGGGTCAGGTCAGGGCTGACCTACACTTGTATAGACTAAGTAATCAGACTTAAATTCGGGACCACATCAAGCATATTAGTCTTCCTGTTATTATATTATGCAACTGTCATAGTCAATATAGTGAGTCTATTCTGTTTTACTTGGGCAGCGGTCTTGATAATGAATACGCATACACACAAGAAATTAATTTAACAGCGATCTAAGTTTGATGTCCCTCTCTCTGATCTGATGTAAGGCGTCCATCAGAGCAGATGTAATCTTGGACCGCGTTAAGTGAGACTCGCAGATCAATTGTGGTTTCAGAAACATGAAAGGAGAGAAGACCATGTATGCTTTTAGAAGTCCACATACAATTTTAAGCACTCTGGTTATGGTTGTGTGAATGACTGACTGCTGTGCTGGGTGGCTGGGTGATTGATTTTCAGATGAAACCAGTGGGGAGAAGTGTGAATGTGTCTCTACAGGTGGGTGTGAGCTGGTGTGAATGTCTGTCACCGGCATTCGGGTCTTTCTCGAGAAACACTAACCGTATCAGGTAAACCATGTCATTAGACACACCGGATGTAGGTGGGAAAGACTAGTCTTTCAGGTGCAGGTATTTGGGGCCTCTCGGTTTCACCTGACGTTTGTAATGTAGGCCTAAGTTTCTGTTTCCCCCTGGTCTAAGTGTTACTAACTTCAACCAATCCATGACTTTCCGTCCAGGGCTGGGGAATGTTGATCTGGGTCAGTGCTCTATCAGAGTCATTGAGGAGTGTAGTGTGTGTTGGAGTGGAGCCAAGCCTCTCTCTCTCTCTCTCTCTCTCGCCCCAGTTGAACACCAGTACATTCTCTCTCTCTCTCTCTCTCCCCCTTTCTCGCCCCAGTTGTACACTACAACAGTACATTGTGTGTGTGTGTGTGTGTGTCTCTCTCTCTCAGGCCCCAGCATGTGTACAGCTGATTGAGATCAGAGGTGGGGATCTCATTGAAGTGAGACGCTGCGCTCATGGCTACCATGGTGATGCCTCTAGTAGAGTATGTACAGACGTGTTGTCACGGGTGCAGTGTGTGTCCATGGCCCTGAATATTTATGACTAAAGTGTGTGTGTGTGTGTGTGTGTGTGCGTATTGGGCAGGAATATTGGGATTTTGGGCAGGAATTCCAAAGGACTGAAAAGGGCCCCCCTGTCTCTGACCAATAAGAATGTTGAATATAAGTCCTCCTCTTAAAGTCTGTCATCTAATAAGCTCCAGGCTGTTATTCTCGCAATGCCTACTTGTATTCATCCTACTCCTGTAAGACACACACACACACACACACACACACACACACACACAGGTCTGTTGGTGGGGTCATTAGCAGCGTAGGGGGGGGGCATACTACTGACATTGAGGTGGAGGTAGGCTACAGCAGGAGGCTTGTAAGGACACAGATGAGGGCACAGAGCTTAACACACCGTGTGTGTGTGTGTGTGTGTGTGTGCGCGTGCTGCTGTACAGGAGGTCATTAGAACCATGCAGATGCTCTCTCAATGGTGGGTTTCTGTTTGCTAGAGCTTCAATGGAGTGTGAACGAGGGCTTTCAGGTAGGCGAGGTGTGTGTGTGTGTGTGTGTGTGTGTGTGTGTAGCTGCGCATTAGTGTCTGTGTGTGGGCGAGGGTGTTTACAGATGAAGTTGTTGATGGCTCCCTCTGCCCACACTGAGAGAGACGGAAAGAGAGAGAAAGAGATGGAAAGGGTGTTATGATCAGGCCTTGAGTTGAACAACTCTGTCCGTCTCTTAATGGATCACACATGTGAGCCCCCCCCCCCCCCCCCCCCCATCCTACTGTCCCTTTGATCCTGCTCACTTTACAGTGACTTACAACATGTAAGATTTCTCTCTGAATCTTATACTGTATCTACAGTACCAGTCAAAAGTTTGGACACACCTTCTCATTCAATTTAAAAAAAAAAAAAAAAAAATATTTAAAATTATTTTCTACATTGTAGATTAATAATGAAGACATCAGAACTACGAAGGGACACATATGGAATTATGTGGTAAACAAAAAAGTGTTAAACAAACCAGAATATGTTTTATATTTTAGATTCTTCAAAGTAGCCACCTTTTGCTTGGCAAGTTTGTGTCCAAACTTTTGACTGGTACTGTACAACAGTTACATTTCTCTAAAGTAAGTGAATCATCTATACATCAGTCACCATAAGCAAACATCTATGCTAGGACTAGGAGCTATTGGCAGTCACAATGCTAGAAAAAGGAAGGAGGATTATTATTATTATAAAAAATATATATTAACAGTAGAGGAACTGTACAGAAGTGAAGATAGGAGTCCATAGAAAGCTGTAGAAGCTAAAGAGGAGAGCTGTTATCAGGCCAGATCTGTTTTCTAGGGGAGGAGTGTGTGAACTAGGCTAGCATGTACCCATCTAGATTCAGCTGGCCTTTTCCACCCCTATTTAGTGTGTGTGTGTGTGTGTGTGTGTGTGTGTGTGTGTGTGTGTGTGTGTGTGTGTGTGTGTGTGTCTGTGTACGCATAAAGGCCATGTGGGCCTGCGGGTGGCTCCTTGTGTCGATGACCCTGAGGAGCAAGGAGAGCCGTGTAATCTGAGGATTACCATGAGGAGAATTGCACTTAATCCCTCCACTAATGTCAAATCATATCATGGCAGGCTGGTCCAAAACACCACAACAATGAGTCAAGTGGCCACTCTCTCGTTGGTTTGGCACTGATCTGGAAACGCAAGCTCTCGAAAATAACGATGGAAAATGACCCAGAGAGAACAGTAGCCACTTGTGTTGTGATAGACAAATCTAGCCTTTAGGTCAAATGCATTGATATAGTTGTTGGTGAAGTGGGGTGCTTCTGTTGGTTGGTTTGTTCTGGAAGGGTGAAGTAGCATCACTTGTCTGCGCTCATAGTGAAATTAAGATTGTTTTGTGACTGTTTCTACATTCATGGATAGAAGTACAGTGATCCTTCAGTGCGTCATCAATGCCATAGGGGAAGGTCTTCTGACGGTGTGCTTTTAAAGTTGTGCTGGGATTGGCTCATCATTTTATCATCAACTTTGATGATTCCCTCCACAGCTGTGTGTGTGTGTGTGTGTATGTGTTAGAGTTTCAATTTCCTCTACAGTCGATGAGTCAATCGCAGATACATCACTCTCTCTTTCTCTCTCTCTCTCTCTCTCTCTGTCATTAGCCTGAGTCACACAGACGCTAAACACCATCATTAATGTTTGTAGTCTCCCATTTGTGTCACACAGCCTCTCAGTGGGCGGAAATGAACCCTTCTATTGAGTTACCCTCCGCCAAATCCTGGATGCGCGTGAACAACCTGTATTTCTGCTTATCTGATCGAATCCTCTGACCTGGCCCCGTTTGCCCCCCCCCCCCTGCAGGGTTGCCGTACGCCATGTTAAGGTAAAACCGAAGCGAGGGGTGTTGACCATGCTAAAGCGCTTGGACAAGATCAGGTTCAGAGGTCAGAAGCGAGATGACTTTCTGGATCTAGCCGAGTCTCCCAACGGCTCAGACAACGAATGTAGCAACGACACGCCTCTGAAGCCCCGGCCTTCGCTCAGAGACACGGAGGAGCTGCAAGACCCCGTAAGTCAATTATTGTGTGTGTGTGTGTGTGTGTGTGTGTGTGTGTGTGTGTCTGTGTGTGTCACTCCTCACTCTTCTTGATCAGTTACGTTTTTCAAAGATTTACTGTGCGTATTCCCTGTTTGATGTTCCGCCACAAAGCCTTGACTGACACACACACACACACACACACTTCTGTGTTGTTTAATTCTCCCACATCATGTTCTGCTGAGAGAAGAGTTTTGACCTCAGGTTGACTTTCACATCACTTTTACAACACACACACACACACACACACACACACACACACACACACGTGCATCTGTGTTGTTTTATTGTCATATGCATTCTGCTGAGACCTGTGACCTTATGTTGACTTTTACATGAAAAACAAAGGGAGAGATTGTGTTTAATGTTCATCCGGGCTTTGCTTCCCGTGCTGGTGTAATGACGCTGACTACACGTCCTTAGAGAGACAGATAGAGGCTTTATGTCTGAGGCTGAACAGCGTGGGGCCTTTATGTATACTGCTCCTATTTACTCTGCTCACATTACTGTTGATGTGACTCTGGGGGAGAGATGAAGGGATGGGGATATGGAGGGAGGGAGGGATAGAGGGAGGGAGGGAGGGAGGGATGGGGAGATGAAGGGGTTAAGCAGAGAAGCCTCCTACTGTGTTCAGTGTGCCAACGCCTTCTCTGAAGATGCCCTGAGACAGACGTGTGTGTGTGTACGAGTACACACACACACACACACACACACACACACACACACATTCAGATGCCATGGTTTCTCAGTCTCTCATCCCTGTTTGCCATATTAAGATTTCATTAGAAGTGATCATATCTGACTGTTTTGTAATTATCTTGTCTCAAGGGGATGCGAAGCCGAGCTGTAATCTTGTTGTTCGTCAAGCCCTGTGTACTTTGAACGGTAGCTTGCTGCCCACATAGAAACAGTCCATTAGTCTCCTCACACGTCCTGTTTCCTCTGCTGATCCTCTGGTTTGTTATGCAAACCAGTCCTCCTGAGTGTGTGTGTGTGTGTTTATGTGTGTGTGTGTGTGTGTGTGTGTTTTAGTATGCTTGTGTGCGTGCCTCCACGAGAGTTTGTCGAAGGCCGCCCGCCTCCCCTGTTCCAGTCGAGGTGTGGGTAGCTGCTTAGTGAGAGGTCACAGTGGGGGAGGCCTAAGGAAAAACACACACACACCACACGCACACGCACACACACACACACACTCTCTCCCCACGCTGTGTTCTCTATCTCAGAGCACCAGTGGAGGGAGGCAGGAACAATCAGAGAACGGGCAAAACTGGAACTGGAGGACACTTCACTCAACCTGAATTCACAATACAGAGCCAAACTGAGCTAAAGTGTGCCGAACTGTACTGGGAGAGCCTGTTAGTTACTGAAACAGTGATGGAAAGGACAATGTGAAAGGAAATGATCTGAATTAGCGCGGAATGGTTTGGGTCGGTGTAAAGCCCACTACAGTCTGGTCCCCAATTATTAATCCCCACAGCAGACTGAAACTAGGCCCACTGGTTATTATAATAATGCTTACTGGGACCAGTGCCAGACAGACTGGGTCATCTCCAGACCTCCCGGTGCTGCTTCAGTTCAGACTGCCATTGGTTCATGTTTAACATTTCATGTTCAAGGTCGAGCATGTTGTTTTGCGTGTTGCTGTCCTCTTCGGCCACCGAAAGTTTCGAAACGTAAACATGCTATGTTGTCTAATTGCGGAAAATGTGTGCGTGTATTTGTAAACAAGCGAATCGTCAGATAGGTACGTAAAGACCCGGGGCTGAACCTCGACACCAGTTGTTAGAATGCGCTTTGGTTGGACCACAACACTGGTCTTCACTGAGCTGTTCTTGATCATGTGATCTCATTCCTTGATCGCTTCTTTTGCTCTAGTTTAAAGCTCATATGTACATGCTGAACCTTTTTAATGTGCAGTGTTTTAAAGTTAATCTTCAAGTTGACTCAACAAGTAATACTATCTACAGTACAGTTCACGTTATCTGTTAAAAGTTGCGTCACATGACCTGTTGGTCCAGAGAACCTCCTGAAGGAATATTGCTTCATAGAATCTTGGATTCTTGGATTCTTGGATGACAGGCTCATGTTTATGTTCAACTAAAGGCGATTTTCCGCCATAGATTTAAGACCTATTTCTTCAGGCTACATTGTGACTGTCCCTCCTAAAGACCTCTTTACCCCCCTCTACCCCTCTGTATAGTTCCTCTATTGTTAATAACAAATAAATCAATTTAAAAAAAGCCTTGTGACTGCCAGTGGCACCCTACCATAGATGTTTGCTTATGATAACTGATGCATAGATGATTCACTTACTTTAGACAAATGTACTGTAAGACGCTTTGGTTAATGTATAGTTAACGCTTTGCGTCTGCTAAATGTGAAAAATGTAAATGTAAATGATCTTTGAGTCAGTGTGAGACTTGGAACAGGAAAGCCAGACACATGACAGGGGGCGGTTGTGGTGGTTATGTGGTAGAGAATTGAGTCTGCAGAGGCATCGTTGCAACAGTTGCAGACCTGGTTTGAAACACGCATTTGAAATGGTTTCCCATTCTTTAGCGTTTGCTTGAGTCTACCTCGAGTGCTACTTTTGGGACTATTCCATTGGTTCCATTGGTTCCATTGCTCCAGGCAAGCTTAATCAAGCGCAGATAAGTATGTGTGAAATTATTTCCAAGGCTATTTGAACCCAGGCCAGAGTAGTTGCAGTGAAGAGGCCCTCTGTTCTCATGTCCGCTCAATCAACATTTGACTATAAGTTCTGTAAACAGAGGTTGTGGGGGCAACGGTACAGTCACATGTCATACACAGTATTGTCCTCATCTCTGAGCTTTATTCTGGGACCCCCACTGCTCCCTCAGACTGTGGGTGTGTGTGTGTGTGTGTGTGTGTTCGTGAGTGCGGGAGAGATGTTAAGGGGGGTTTCTGACAATGCTTTTAACCAGCAGCCTGCTGGAGGGGGCGACACCTATATAAAAGCACGAATGAGTCATACTTAGGAAACCGAGAATAAACCCAGCTCTCTCTCACTGTACACACACACACACACACACACACACACAAACACAAAGTCTTTCAGGCTCCTCACTATTTATATTTCTTATTGATTTCCCTGCAGTATAATAAGAGCCTGTATTGTGTGTGTGTGTGTGTGTGTGTGATTTGACAGAACATTCAATTATCTACAAATGTTGTGTCTTGTGGAACAATGATCAGGGCCTTTCGATGCAAGTGTATGTGTGTGTGTGTGTGTGTGTGTGGGTGTTTAAACAGTTTCTGATGTGGATGGCTCAGAGCAGGGGCTTCGTAACCAAGAACAGGAGGCAGCTACTCCTGTTAGAGAACACTCCTTAGTCCTTGGAGAAATCGCTGATCTGATATGACTTGATGGCTGAAAGCAATGCGATGACAAGCTCGCTTAGACCAATTCAATCATGTTCGATCGGGCGTGACTTCAAGGAAGGAAGGAAGGGAGGGAGGAAGGGAGGAAGGAAGGGAGGGAGGAAGGAAGGGAACAGGACCCCCAAGCCTCAGGCTGTAGAGATTCCAAGATGCTGCCTCTCACATGACGTGACCTGATCACATGACGTGGGTCTTGGCCTCATCCACTGCTGCCTCTTTCTGATTCAGAGGAGACCCCACCCAGTCTGAGCTCAGCTCTCCCTTCAATTGCTCAATCCCTTCTCTCTCTCTCTCTCTCTCTCTCTCTCTCTCTGTCTCTCACCTCCTCTCTCTCATGCTGTCTATTTATCCCACCTCCCTCCTCTCTCGCCTCCCTCTCTCCTTGATTTGCCCCCTCTTTCTCAGCTCTCCCACCACATCCATCTCTCCC
Source organism: Argentina silus (assembly GCF_951799395.1). NCBI lineage: Eukaryota > Metazoa > Chordata > Actinopteri > Argentiniformes > Argentinidae > Argentina > Argentina silus. The sequence continues at coordinate 3,396,455 of NC_139674.1, read as the reverse complement.
TCCCTCCTTCTGTCATCTGTCTGTCTCTCTCTCTCTCTCTCTCTCTCTCTCTCTCTCTCTCGCTGACACACTTACAGAGAAGAGACACTCGTTCGCTCTGTTTGAAGTCTTCTGCTCCTCTCTCCATCTTTTCTTTTCTCCTCACCCCCACCCGCATGTTGCTAAGCTCTGGCTGCCCCTCAAAACATCTTTCCCTCCCTCCCTCCCTCCCTCTCTCTCTCTCTCTTTCGCTCTCTCTCTCAGACAGCATGTATCTCATTGGCTTGACAGGCAGCACAATAGATTAAGACAGTGCTGTGTGTGTGTGTGTGTGTGTGTGTGTGTGTGTGTGTGTGTGTGTGCGCGCCAGGCTGGTTGCTGCAGGGAGAAGCTGCTGCAGTGTGTGTGTGTGTGTGTGTGTGTGTGTGTGTGTCAGTCAGTAGCAGCGGGAGTCTCTTAAAGTGGCACCCTCCTCCCTTCTGCCGTTACCGCTGAACCTGCATTGGCTCACAGTAGCAGTGCACTGCAGCTCCTCCTCTCCTCCTCTCTCTCGCTCTATCGTTTCTTTCCCTCTCACACTCCATCCCTCCTCCTCTCTCCTCCTTTTGTTCTCTCTTTCTCATCCTCCCTCTCTCTCTCTCTCGTGTGTGTGTGTGTGTGTGTGAGGGAGTGTGTCTCATTTTTCTCACACACACTCCCTCCTCTCTCTCTCTCTTTCATACTCTCCTTCTCTCTTTATCCATCCGCTAGTCCTGTCTTTCTTACTCACACACACACACACACACACACACACACACACACACACACTCTTACCTGCATGGTACAGTATGGAGCAAGCGTGGCCATGGACTAAAGCCCTGAGTCAGGGTGGTTGAGTCATCATCCATTGTTGTTTAGATTAGAGGACAGTAGGGATTCCTTCGCTTCAAAACGGGAGGGAAACGCAGCGCCAGAGTGAGTCATGTCTCTGTCCATTCCTCCGTGTGTGTGTCGGTGTGTGTGTGTCAGTGTCGGTGTGTGTGTCGGTGTCGGTGTGTGTATCTGTGTCGGTGTAATTTTTATACATATTTTCATGTGCGATTCTTCTGTCATGAAAATATGTATTTTTTTGTGTTTGTGTGTCATTTGCACACATGTTTTAATGTGTGATTCTCCTGTGTGTGTGTGTGTGTGTGTGTGTGTCTCTCTCTCTCTTCAGGCAGGTTCGGGGCCTCTCGCCATGGCTGCCGCCATCCAGGATTTCCAGCGGAGTGAGTTGGACCGGCTGAACGAGGTGAAAGGTCACCTGGAAATTGCCTTACTGGAGAAACACTTCTTACGTGAGTAAACAAAATATTAGCTCTGTTGTTGTTGTTGTTGATCCCTCCATCAATACAGTGTGTGCTACTGCACACAGATGAGCTTGGCATTAGGAAGGTAGAGAAGGGGAGGGGGAGAGGAATGGAGGGAGGGAGGGAGCGGGTAGTGATGGAGACAGTGGGTTTAGAGAATGATGGAGTGATTGAGATGGAAAGGAAGGAAGGAATGAATGAATGGAGGGAGAGAGAAAGAGAGAGAGGGGGAAGTTGTAAAATATGAATTGAGATTCTCCGCAGCCTGAGGCAAAGCTGAGTGAATTGTGCTGACTCCCCGGTCTCTGACACACACACACACACACACATACACACACGCATGCATACATACATACATACATACATACATACATACATACTAGAGTGTTCCCTCTGGTCTTTTGGGCTGTCCTGGTCCATTAACCCTCTTCTGCTCTCCAGCGAGGGGGAACACGCTGTTCTGTACTATGGTGTTGTACGTGGAGAGTGTGTGTGTGCGCTGTGTGTGTGCGCTTGCGTGTGTGTGTGCATGCGTGTGCATATAGCGGCCTGTATAGTCTGTTAGCTGTTGTTCCATTCACACGCCTGCCAGTGTCTCTCTCCACCTCAGGGACTGAGCACACACACTGCTGAGGCTAAAGCTAAAGCTAGGGCTGCTATTGTAAACAGACAGAGCTAAAGCTAGGGCTGCTATTGTACACAGACAGAGCTAAAGCTAAAGCTAGGGCTGCTATTGTAAACAGACAGAGCTAAAGCTAAAGCTAGGGCTGCTATTGTAAACAGACAGAGCTAAAGCTAGGGCTGCTATTGTAAACAGACAGAGCTAAAGCTAAAGCTAGGGCTGCTATTGTAAACAGACAGAGCTAAAGCTAAAGCTAGGGCTGCTATTGTAAACAGACAGAGCTGAAGCTAAAGCTAGGGCTGCTATTGTGCTACTGCAATGAGGTTGCTACAGTAGCAGGGCGTATCTGCATAAGCACTGTTGGTGTAATCTCTCTGTCATTCTCTGTCTCTGGCTAAGTTTGTCTCTCTCTCTCTCTCTCTCTCTCTCTCTCTCTCCCCTGAGAGTGTAATTAGCTGTGGTTCATCTAATCTCACAGAGAGCCATTGTGCAGAGTCGGATACACTTGATGAGATGCTTTAGAGCCTAAGTACCCAGACAGAGCTGGATTCCAGCAGTTTGGCTCACTTGGACACCGCCATTGGGTTTTTGAGACAGGTGTCTTCAGCATTTGGAACGTTTCCCTCTGGAGTCAAGTGACATTCAAGTTTGATTTCTGACTTGTTGGTATTGAGTAGGAAAGTTGTTCCTAAGCTGGCCCTTTAGCAGGGTTTTTTCTCTGTCAAACAGTCTCTCCCCCTCCCTCCCTCCCTCCCTCCCTCTATCTCTAGCCAGTGTAATTGGAGTTGTGGGAGCACTGGAGCATGACAATCCATTAGCACCGAATGGAACTCTGTTCTGTGCAGTTCTTTCCTCTCCTCTCTGTTCTGCTCCCTCTGCTCTCCGTCCTGTTCTGCTCCCTCTGCTCTCCGTCCTGTTCAGTTCTGTTCAGTTTGTTCAGTGTGTTGAGAGGCTCCCATTCAAGCTCCTCTCCTCTCACCTCCCCCACCTCCTCCCTCCTCACCCCTGTCAGCGCTATACTCACCCCCTCACCACCTCCTCCCCTTTCCTGCCTACACTGTTCACACACACACACACACACACACACACACACACACTGTCTGCCACTGTGCGTCAACCGGCCCCCCAGCTGTTTCAACTCGTTGTCTGGATAATCTGCGTCATATTAAATTTAGACCAACAACCACTCCTCTCTGTACTATTTGTGCCTTCATGTTTATATATCTGTTTTTATTGTTGTTGTAAACTCACGTTGTCTGTTCATCCTGGTTTTTTTTTCCCTCCATAATAGCGTACAATACATGTTTACAGTGCAGACTGTGTGTGTATATGTGTGTGTGTGTGTGTGTGTATATATGTGCGTGTGTGTGTGAACAGTGTAGGTTAGGCAGGATGAGGACAACAGACGGACACAATCAGACACAATCTTCCCATTCATATCGAGTGAATAGATGGTTTGATAACAGTGTACTGTTAGGCTGTCCTTAGCCATTGTCCTACCGTATGTTTGGTCACGTGACGCCAGGGAGGTTCAACCGTTCGTTCTCGGACGTCTCGGCCATTTCTTTGACAATCAAGTGTAAAGCGATTAACTAATTGGAGGGACAAAGAGGTTGATTGTTCTAGATGATCGTGTTAGGCCTGCTCAGAGGGGGGGGGTACCGCAGCTCCGTCTTTAAGACGTAAGGGTCACCACAGTGCATTCAGCTAACGCATGGCTGCTTAGCATGTTGCGGTCGTGTTTACAAGGCGCAGCGCGACAGAAGATATTGGAACGCGGTGGAGTCGGCCATTTTGTTTTCACCCATCGCCCCGATAGTACACTGAGCGCTTCTCTGTCTTGTCAGTCGATCCTGAGAATATCTTGGCCCTCGAGTTCTTGACACACTCAAGGCTCCAGTTTTAGAACCGTGGTCATCCGCTTGGCACCAATACAGGCGGGGCAGTACATGGTGGGCTCGGTGGGCTTGTCAAGGGGAGTTGCCAATTCAAACATCCTGTAGAATATGAAAAGAAAACACTCAATAATAGATGACGGGTCAAACATAAGACATGCATTCATTCCCAATGATTACTTCTAACAGTTATGGACATGATCGAACAAACTCAACAACAAGTGGTCACATGACCAACTAACACAAGTTAACATTCCGTGATATCTGACTCCTAAAAGATATGTCACGATTAATAACGATTGATCCCTGTGTGACAGACTATCGATCATATCGGATCCTAGATTCCATTAAGAATACCCCAAATGCTATTTTTTTTACCATGCCCTCAAGTTAAGATAAATCGGATTAAAGGACAAGGTGGGAGATACATTACAATCGCAAAGGAATTGACAAATGGTGAGGGTGCGACTTCTTCTTCAGGATGTCCGCCAGGCTCATTCAACTGTAAATAGTTCTACACATTGAAATCAAGGCTGGCGTCACCAAAATCCATCTCCAATCCTATGTTCTTTCCACGTTCACTAATTACCAATTGGCGCAAATAGACACTTATTTGATGGTAAGGGGCAGCAGTTGTCGCCTGTCGGGAGATAATCCCTCATGCTACCAGTGTGCTACTGTAAGCTTGTTGAGTACTTAGACTATGATATCACTGACACTTCAGCACGTGGTTACATTCGTTGCTTACATTACAACTGATAGTGTGGTCATTTTTATTTGTCAAAAGTGATCATGGAACTTGAAATAATAATAACTTCAAATTATGAAAGTGAAATGCTCATTGGCGAGGACAATGGACATCTTCATGTCATATTCAATTATCCCCACCTACTCTCTCTCTCTCTCTCTCTCTGCTTCCTAAAATAGCTGTGTGTGTGTGTGTGTGTGTGTGTGTTGATCCGGCCCTCTCCCTGGCATCTGCTATAGTTGGCAGCCAGTAGCTAAAAAAATAGCAAGGGCTATTTTGAGGGCAGTTAATCGGTTAATATGTAACCATGTCATTTAATGCCAACAGATGAAACCAAACACACACACACACTCAGCCACCACAACATGCCTACAGCGTGTTCACAAACACAAACACACACTCAGCCATGACAACATGCCTACAGCCTGTGCAGAAATACACACACACACACACACACACATACATACTCAGCCATGACAACATGCCTACAGTGTGTCC
>NC_139674.1:3356382-3388882 GCF_951799395.1 Argentina silus | reverse complement strand
CGATGCATGTATCCGTTCCATCTGTTTCTCTCTCTCTCTCACTCTCTCTCTCTCTCTCTCTCTCTGTGGGGGGTCTGTTGAACAGATATGACATTGTTGCGGACAGCTCCTTTTGCGTTGTGGCAGGAAAGTTAGATTTCTCTCTTAGACTCAGCGGCCGGTGGTTTCCTCCCCACCCCTTCCCCACCCCACCCCTCCCCTCCCCTCCCCTCCCTACCCCTCCCCTACCCCTCCACTTCTCCGAGAACAGAGTTCTGAGGAGAGGACCAGACAACTGTTATTAGATTACCTTCCTGTGCTGACAGACAATGTCATTGTGTTTGACGTGAGATTGAATCGTGGAGGACTTTTATCTCGTGGACTTGTGTCAGTTGACGGGAACGAGGGACGGTCTGTGGCGTTTATCTTAAGCGTACTTGACTGGACCGGTCCAACTAGGGTTGACGCTTCCCTAACACCCCTGTGTAGATCCCCCCCCCCCCCTTCTCCAAGTGTTGGTTTGTTCCAGGGCTAAAGAACATGAGTGACATGATGCGGGGCAGGACGATGACATCGGGGTCACGCGGGGGTGGAGAGATGTCACCATGCTGTCAGTATTACAGAGATATATCTTCTTATCTGACAGTGTGGTCTGGGAGGTCAGAGGCTGGGTCGTATGTGTGTGTCTCTCTGTGTGCGTGTCTCTCTCTCTGTGTGTGTGTCTCTCTCTGTGTGTGTGTGTGTGTGTGTGTGTGTGTGTCTCTCTCTGTGTGTGTGTGTCTCTGAGCTAGTGGTGAGGTACCTGTCGAGCTCCGTCTCTATCAGGTCTATTGGTGTCGTGTGCTACATTGATCTCGACACACCGCTGTCTCTTACGCTAACCACCGGTCCCAGTCCTCCCAGTGCAGTGCATCGTAGCGTAAAGACTGTACATAATGTGAACAGTGACGTCCCAGTCCAACAGCAGGTCTCCCTCAACAGTGAAAGGAGCCATTGTTCTACCGTGAGTGAAATCTCACAGTACTTTTCCTCTCTGGTCTTTAAGCCCAGAGAGAGGGGGGGGGGGGGGGGGAATTTGCTCTGCTTGCGTCCACAACACACACACACACACACACACACACACACACACACACACACACTCTGCCCTGTAGGGACAGCTCTGTTGCTGTACTGTATAGGCCCAGTGTTGGTGTTGAGATTCCAGGCCATATAAGCTGGGCAGTATTCCACCTCTCTCTCTCTCTCTCTCTCTCTCTCATTCTCTCTCTCTCTCTTTCTGCAGCCTGCAACAGCCTGTCCCCCTCTCTTCTTCTTCTTCTTCTTCTTCTATTCCCTCTCTCTCTCTCTCTCTTCTACAGACTGCACCAGCCTGTCCCCACCCCCTCATCACTCTCTCTCTCCCTCTCTCCTCAACCTAGCCTAGCCAAGCTTACAGCAGACCCACATACAGTACTGTAGCCTCATTCTCTTCTCCTGGAGGTCGCTCAGCGGTGGTTGGATGGTGCAGTGTGTATTGACGCGTCACTGCATGAGGCTGGCGGACCTGCAGGAGGGACGATAAGCTAACTGAGGTGCTGCTTGGCTAAAGTGACGTGGGTTTGCGGGGGGGCGCGGCGGGGGGGGGGGGGGGTTATCGGAGAGTTGGGTTGAGACCCAAGTCGTGGATTCATGGCTGCCTCCTGCCAGCTGTATCAAGAGTGCGGCGCTTTCGGGTTTTAGTGAGTGGGTTGAGTTTGGGGGGTTACCGTGTTCTTCTACGGTGGAGGGGGGGGTGGGTGGTGTTGTTATGTGAACGGGCTACATCGGGGGTATCTGGTCTGTCCTGTGCGTTACCTCTGTGAGCGGGTTGGGCCAGGGGGGGGGGGGGTCTAGGCTGTGATGTGTGTGTCAGAGCTGGAAGGTCGCAGCCCAGACCTGGAGCTGCTCTTCGAGGGAGCGGCAGACAGGATTAACATCCACAAGAGCAACCTCAACCTCAGTAAGTCAACTAGTCTATAACCTCAACCTCAGTAAGTCAACTAGTGGTCTGTAACCTCAACCCCAGTAAGTCAACTAGTGGTCTGTAACCTCAACCTCAGTAAATCAACTAGTCTATAACCTCAACCTCAGTAAGTCAACTAGTGGTCTGTAACCTCAACCTCAGTAAGTCAACTAGTGGTCTGTAACCTCAACCTCAGTAAGTCAACTAGTCTATAACCTCAACCTCAGTAAGTCAACTAGTCTTTAGCCTCAACCTCAGTAAGTCAACTAGTGGTCTATAACATCAACCTCAGTACTGTTAGTCAGCTATGACTGGTCTCTCTGTCTACCACAATACGTTCCTGCTAGCCTAAACCTCAGTAAATCAACTAGTATATAATCTCAACCTCAGTAATCAACTAGTGGTCTATAATCTCAACCTCAGTAATCAACTAGTCTCTAACCTTCAACCTCAGTAAGTCAACTAGTATATAATCTCAACCTCAGTAATCAACTAGTGGTCTATAACCTCAACCTCAGTAAATCAACTAGTCTCTAACCTTCAACCTCAGTAAGTCACTTCTAACCTCTGTCCGTCTGCCTCATCACATTACTCCCAACCTCAACCTCAGTCACCACTGCAGTCATCTCCGGTCTCTGGCAACTACGACCCTCTCTCTCCACGTCCGCCTCATTCAGTTCAGTCCTCTCTCTCTCCGTCTGCTTCTGTATCGTCACCTGCGTCATCTGTCTCCCGTCTGCCTCAGCATGTCACCTTTGACCTCTGTGTCTATCTGCCTCATTAGGTGATCCATGTTCAGATGGGTCCCTTCCCTGGGTCTGTCTGGCCCAAGGGCCTCTAACTGGGACTGGACAGAGCTGTTATCATCAAGGACCAGACAGGGAGGGCTCTCTAACCAAAGAGGATGGAAAGCACAGTGTTCTCTAATGGGGCACTTCCTGGTCAATAAGTAGACTAGGCAGACAAAAATCAGGATTTTGCTTGGCAAGAGGGAACATTGCCTCTCCCTTGTCGGTTGGTAGGTTTGCTCTGAATCTAAATGAACACGATCAGTTTCGATTTTTCCATCTTTGTAAAAAAAATAAAAATAAAATAGATATACAGTACCAGTCAAAAGTTTGGACACACCTTCTCATTCAGTGGTTTTTCTTTATTTTTTTAAATTATTTTCTACATTGTAAAAAGTGTTCAACGAACCAGAATATGTTTTATATTTTAGATTCTTCAAAGTAGCCACCTTTTGCTTTGATGACAGCTTTTTGCACACTCTTGGCAAGTTTGTGTCCAAACTTTTGACTGGTACTGTATATGTGTGTGTGTGTATGTGTATATGTGTGTATATATATGTGTATATGTGTATATATTTATTCCAAAGGAGTGCCTGCCACACATGCTCAGTTGGGAATCCCGCCATACCGTGTATCGAAGTAGAAGGAAACCAAACCAGTCTGTGCACATTTGCGGTGTTTGCCATTACCACTGTGACACTGCTCATCAGACATCCGCTTGATCAGGCCTTTCTGTTTCATCCGCCCCTTCATCCCTCTTCTGATATCCAGTCTCTTTGCTCGAACCACAGAGAGAGAAACAGTGGAACAGGCGTACTCGCTGAAACCAATGGCAAATCTCTGTCTAAACCTCTATAGCCGTGACTTATGGTAACGGATTACCGAGGATGTATGCGTTGAAAGGAGATCAACCCTGATTTTCCTCACGTGAACAAGTGGGTACTTATCTTCACGATTCTGGGGGGGTTTTCCATCAGAGAGAGAGCGAAGAACTGATCCACAGAGACTTGTGAAAGAAGGTCACAGCTATTTTAAGGAGAATTTCTCTCCCGAGCGTGACATTTGAGCACGGGTTTGTCGCTCTGTTGTGGATGATGTCTGGTTTACTGAGGTTCATAGCGGTCAAAGAGAAGTGAAACAGACTTCTGTGCCACTGTGACCCAGGGTAAACTAAACTAGCAGCCCTGGCCCAGACTGCTGGACTGTCCCCTCCTGCTCTTCTGGTAGAGTGCAGGACGGATCGTACAGGGACAGTATTTCCACATTAACGGGCTGTGGTGGAGGCGCGATCTGTAGGGGGTCTTTAGGACACACACACACACACACACACAGAGCACATACCAGGTCAGCACATGCATGCGCACACGCACACACACACACACACACACACACACACACACACACACACACACCAGCTCAGGTCAGTGTACACACACACACACACACACACATACAGCAGAGCACATACCAGCTCAGGTCAGCACACACTGTACAGTACCACAATATGACAATCATAAACACGCACGCTTGCACAGGCCATTGCAGGTCAATACACACTGTGACTGTACAACACCACACACACACACACACACACACACACACACACACACACACACACACACACACACACACAGAGATTCCAGTGTCCACCTCGTTGCCCTTGATGATGGGACGAGGAGTGACAGAGTGTGACCGGGCCTGCCTGATTACTCTACCACATTCAATAGCAATTACACAAGCAGAGGGGGGGGGGGAGGGAGAGGGGGAGAGCTAGAGAGAGAGATGGGAGGGAGAGAGGGAGGGACATTGATTGATTGAAAGAGAGACAGAGATCGTAGGGAGAGAGGGAGGGACATGGATCGAAAGAGATTGAGATGGATGGAGAGAGGCCAGAGAGAGGGAGGGACATGGATAGAAAGAGATCGAGACAGAGAGGGAGGTCAGAGGAGGAGATGGAATAGAATGAGGAATGGCATCAAGCTCGCGTTTGATATGTGTTTGATCCCATTCCTTATTCCGTTCCATCCATTACAATGAGCCTGTCCTCCGATTTCTCCCTCCACCAGCCTCCCTTGGCACAGTGGTAGAGAGATGATGGGAGTGAGACCCAGCCCTGAGCCAACAGGTCATTTGGCCCTGGTTTACCTAACGTGCCTTACTCTACTCTTGGCCTGGCCTGGTCTGGCCAGGTGTGTTCTGGCCTGGCCTGGTCTGGTCTGGTCTGGTCTGGCCTGGTCTGGTCTGCGCCTCTCAGCTGTCAGTTTGGATAATAGGTTTACAGGCATTCTCTAGCAGTCAGCACCTTGGCCATGGCTAAGCTACTTACACAGTGAAACTAGGGCCTACTCGTGACCTTTGACACACACACACACACACAAACATGTTTACAAACACACTTCAACATACTAACAAGCATGTTTACCTGAATTCCCGTTTATGCACACACTGAACACACGAACAAACACGTGTTATCCTAAGGCCCTTCTCCCGGAGTGTTCCGGAAGGAGGGGGTATGTAATGGCACCGGCAGGGGAGAAAGATGATTGCCCGCTGAGTTTCAGGACTTTCTACCCTATTTCTAAGTGCTAATTCACACCAGCACTGAAGTGCGAGCAAGGGTTGGGGGGGGGGGGGTGGAGGAGAGAGAGAGAGAGAGAGAGAGAGAGAGAGAGAGAGAGAGAGAGAGAGAGAGAGAGAGAGAGAGAGAGAGAGAGAGAGAGAGAGAGAGAGAGAGAGAGAGAGAGAGAGAGAGAGAGAGAGAGAGAGAGAGAGAGAGAGAGAGAGAGAGAGAGAGAGAGAGAGAGAGAGAGAGAGAGAGAGAGAGAGAGAGAGAGAGAGAGAGAGAGAGAGAGAGAGAGAGAGAGAGAGAGAGAGATATCGCCTGGAGTGTAACCAATCAGAGTGTTCGGATCGATCGCACGTCCGTAGCGAAACTGTGACGAGCTACATTACCCCTGCAGCGACACCCAGCCGCTGCCTTTCTATTTCCATCCCGTCTCGCCGGCCGGCCCCTCCCCTTTCTGATGGGTTTGGAGTTGTTTCCTCCTGCGGTGGCCCACGGGTCGGGTCTGAACAGGCGGAGCAGAACCTCTTCAACTGTTTTTGTTGTGTCCCTTGATTGCATCGTGCCGGTTTGAATACAGACTGATTCACTCGTGTATATATATATCGACCAGGAGTGGCAGAGTGGGGTAGGGGTTCATTTTGCACAATGTCCTCGAATCTCTGCCTCTGTATCTTGGTGGTGTTGTTTGTTTTTTAAATCAAGGTCTTTTTTTTTTTTTTTGTACTTTTTTTTTTGTACTTTTTTTTTTTTTTTTCAACATTATACACAGTGACAGGTTCCAAGGCAGGAAGCACCCAGCTGACCCCCACTGTCTGTCTTTTAAACAGCGTCTGGTCATTAGAGCTGGGGTGTCGTGGCGCCGGGGAGAGAGCTAGCCTACTTGGAACCGCCACCACCTGCATGACGCCTGTTGATCCTCATTAGGTGGTAGGAGCTTTCATCCCAGCACCTCACCCAAGTGCACACTGGCACAACGTGACGTCCCCCTGCAGGCCATCATTAGTCAGGGAGGGAGGGAGAGAGGGAGAGGGAGGGAGAGAGAGAAAGAGAGGGAGGGCGAGAGAGAAAGAGAGGGAGGGCGAGAGGGAGGGGGAGGGAGAGAGAGAAAGAGAGGGAAAGAGAGAGAGGGAGGGAGGGACGGAGAGCTCCAGCCTGTCAGGTCCTGTCTGGCTGGGGAGAGGAGAGCTCCTCAGATGTAGGTTATGATAGCATGGTGAGGTAGCAGGGCTGGGGGTATCATATCAGAGGTGCTGATGAATGTTACATGAGGGCTAACAGGTAGAGAGAGAGAGAGAGAGGGCGAGAGACGGAGGGAGGGAGGGAGGGAGAGGAGTGCTATGGTATTAATCCTACACTCTTTAATTAGGAGATGGCAGAGGAGCCTGTGTGAATTATACATGTTTCCCTGCAGGAGGGCAATGGGCGGGCTCTCTCTCTCTCTCTCACACACACACACACACACACACACAACATACACCCACACCGTGGAGGCATCTAATGCTCTCTCTCTCACACACACACACACACACAACATACACCCACACTGTGGAGGCATCTATGCTCTCACTCTCTCTCTCTCTCTTTCTCATTGTCTCCCCTCCCTACCTTTCTCAGTTCCTCCCTCTCCCTCCCTCCCTCCCGTCCTCCCAGACTCAGACTGGCCCATGGCTATGTCTATCACGGCCCTCTGTAGTCTGTCACGTAGAGGCTGGTGACAGGGCTGGCTAATCATACACCATGCTAGACTGGCTCCAGGCTTGCTATTGTATATTAATGGACTCCTAATGACATGGCACTGTCTTCATTACGATGCAGCGTTCGCGTCAGAGTGTGTTACGACCAGTGTGCGTCTGACAGACCCGGGTAGTTCTATTGATTGATTGATTGATTGATTGATTGATTGATTGATTGCAGGCGTAGGTACGGTGTAGCAGGTGGGCATTTTCTGATAGTTCCCGTCGTGCTGTTTAGTCGTAACTCCTTATTGACATTCTTATTGTGATGGCCTGCTCACTACAAAACAACGCAACGCAACGTAGCCCTCAGCCCCACGCTCCTCTGTGGGGAGTATCGGTTCAAGGACGGTCACAAATAACAACGGCGACAGCCCAACTTGTCTTCATCCAAAGAAAAAAGAACAGAAAGAATAGTCTCTTTACAGAGAAACTGGATCGTGTTGGTGAAACAGTGTTTTTCCTCTCAGCTCAGTCGAAGGTTGTTGTGTGAGAGATAGTTAGCCGGGGGACCAGAGTCAGGCTGTGCACACCGGAGACTGAGACTTATTGTTCGACCTTAGAGCTGTGTGTTCCCAGTCCTGTTAGCAGTTTCGCATTGTGCTGTTGGTTATTTTTTTTTCTAATGCGTGACTCACATTTTGAAGACGAGACTAGCTTTTTTTTTTTGCTAGATGCTCTCACTGCAGTGTGGCTTTTATCAACCCCCCCCCCCCGCCAACTGAATACTTCAATCAGGATATGTAGTAGGTTAAATGTGATGACTAAAACCCGGCCTTACTCGGTTTACTAGTCCAAAGCCCGCTTCACTTTCACTCCGACACTATCTGGGGCTGGGTGAGCAATCACAGTCCCAAATCCAAAATATAACCTGTTTAAAACAAAGTACTTGTTTGGAGATGGGGGAGGGGAGGGGGTTGATTGGAGGGGAGGGGAGGGCTGTAGAGGTGATCCTGTGTGACTCAGTTGGTAGAGCATGGCACGGCCAACAATGCTGGTTGTGAGTTCGATTCCCCCCGGGACCATACATACACTTTTATTTTATTTTTTATGTTTTTTTTTGTCTCACTGTACTGCAAGTCGCTTTGGATAAAAGCGTCTGCTCAAGGGCATGTATTATATTATACGAGAGGAGGCCTAAGTCCCGTCCCCGTCCCCCCACCCCCCAGCCTTTGTGGCAGTGTGAGGAGAGCTGTCTTCTCTCCTCCAATATTCATGGCTCTTTAGCGAAGGGGACAAAAGGTGGCGAAGGATACACAGGACCTACCGACATCAGCTCCACAATCACCTGACACTGGAGCTGGGGACGGAGCCAGTCTGGTGAGGGAGGTGGAGGGGGGGATGGGGGACGGGGTGGATGTAGAGGAGGTGGGTCAGGGGAAATGGAGAGGAAGGAGAAAGAAGGCGAGAGCTGAGAGAGAGCAAGATGTGGGAAATAGAAAGAGAGACAAAATGGAGAGACTGGGGGGGGGGGGGGGGGCGAGGGAGAGACTGGGGGGGGGGGGCGAGAGAGAGACAGAGGGCAGAGTAAGAGTGATGGGGAGGAAGAGAAAGGAGGAGAGAGGGGTCATTAGAGTGTCTCCTTGTGTGTCAGGTGTTGATTGTAAATATTGAACAGGCTCTTAACTCTTCTGTCAGTGTGTAAACCTCCCCTTTACTCTTCTGTCAGTGTGTAAACCGCCCCATGAATGGAAACGGGCAGGACTGAGAGGCCCAGTGTTTCATCCAGTCATTATCATTCTACAGCTGCATCACAGCAGGGGGTCAGTCTCTACAATGGGGTCACGATCAGATGATTCACATATCGGATGAAGCTGCACTGTTATTCTGAAATGGACAGAGCTAGCATAGCAACATATTGTCTTTAACTCAGGTTAGCTACACTGTTATTCTCTAATGGACCTAGCATAGTTTAGCGTAGCATAGCAGCATACTGTCTGTAACTCGCGTTAGTTGAACTGTTATTCTCTAATGGACCTAGCATAGCATAGCTTAGCGTAGCGTAGCAGCAGCAAATGCCAACTCAGGTTAGCAACGACGCATTAATGTGTGCTTTTATCGAAATCAACAGCCATGATGATTTTTTTTTTTTTAATTTTACTATCAGAGGACTAATAAAACATTTTTATTATACTTTGGGATGATTTTCCAGACATTCATGTGGTGTGTCTTTTTTGTTGTTGTGGTTTCCAGAGGAAGAGTTGAGAAAGCTGAGAGAAGAGACCAATGTGGACACGCTGAAGCAGGAGCTGGAGAGGGAGAGAGTGAGGCGGGTCGACCTGGAGCAGAAGATGAACGAGGTGCTCAAAGCCAGGTGGGTGACACGAATAGAAAGAGTCTTTATCCCGGGAATGCTTAGAAAGAGTTGTGTGTGTGTGTGTGTGTGTGTGTGTGTGCGCTGTGCTATGAGACCTCTGGAAGTGTGTGTGTGTGTGTGTGTGCGCTGTGCTATGAGACCTCTGGAAGTCTGTGTATGTGTGTGCTGTGCTATGAGACCTCTGGAAGTGTGTGTGTGTGTGTGTGTGTGTGTGTGTGTGTGTGTGTGTGGTGTATGTGCGTGCGTGTGAGCGCGTGTGTGTGCGTTTGCCAGCCCCAGTGATCTGTTCTTCAGTTCTTCTTCATGCCTCCTGTTAAAAATAGACATTCCCACAGCTTGCTTGGCACAAGGCAGGGAATTCCTCAAGGAGCAGTGTGTGTGTGTGTGTGTGTGTGTGTGTGTCTGTGTCGCAGTTTGTGTATGTGCATCGCAGTGTGTGTCTCTGTGTGTGTGTGTGTGTGTGTGTGTGTGTGTGTGTTAGAAACAAGTCACGCGCCTCCTCCGTACCAAACCAGGGAGCTATGACATGGCAAAACTATGCTAGTCCAAGGAATTAGTCCATCTGTGTCTTTTGGCAACCAGATAAGACCTTGGGTGACGATTCTGGGTCACCCAGTCCAGTCTGGAGTCAGGTGGCATCGCCACTCCTGCCAAAAGGACATGTCACCATGTCTCCCCCCGTGCTCCTTAGCCCTGCAGTCAGACAGGGACACAGGGACATCCATGGCAATACGATGCAACTTGTACACAGTCTTCTTAAAGATGCAGTACACAACTTGTATCACTATTTATTGACATCACATGATGTGTTGACTGTGTGCTTCATGACATAATGTTACCCGATTACTTATCTCGTTAGTTCACGCAGTCCTTGGTTTTAAGCGATTACGACTTCTTCTCCTGCAAAAAATGATGCTTTTGTTTTGCTCATGGGTGTAGGGAGGTATGCCCCGATCTGCCCAATCAGGTCATGTTTTGACAATACTTGCTGTCTATTTAGGGGACCCGCCCAGCTCAAGAGCGCCCTCCATAGGTCGAAGCTTTGGTGTATTATCACTTTAAATCCCAATCGTTTCCTGTCTTTTTTTTTCTTTTCTTTTTTCTTTTCTGTTGTCAGGTTGGAAGACTCGCCTCCGCAGCCTGCTCGTAACAAACCCCAGTCCCCCTCAAACAACGGCACAGGTAAGCACGGTCGCAGAGCAGAGCGAGATGAACGGTGATTTATAAACCGGCTTGCTTAGAAAACACACAAACATTGACCCTCAGTCCCACACCCCGGCGTCCTAACCGACACCCCCTTCACCGTGTGTGTGTGGTTGGGTGTTTTTGGATCTGCTTGGTTTAATATATGGCTTTCTGCCATTGCCTTACCGACTGTAGGCGGTCTGAGATAACTTTCTGCTCCACCTACTTTTGGGTCTAATTACATCCCTGAGAAGCCAACAGGGAAGATAAAACCGGGCGGGGGGGGCAAAGGGTTGTTTCCAGACGGGCCTGTCCTCTCCCATCTCCAGCGACTCTGGGAAGGGATCCAGTGGCCGGTCGGAGTCGGGGAGGACCGCAGCGCTGGCGGAAAGGGAACAGGGCAGGGAGGAGAGTGGCCCAGGATATCCCTGCTGACACCTGGTGTGACTGTGGGGGTGTGTGGGGGACGGTTTGGAGGGGTGTGTGTGTGTGTATGGTAGCGGTCGAAGTGGTCGAAGGGAGTTTGTAGGGTCTATTCTTGGAAGGGTTTGTGTGTGTGTCGGGTCTATTCTAGGAATCCCATCAGAGCGGAACCCCTGTGTCTGTGTGTGGGAAGGAGGGACGGGGGATTCAGAATGATAAAGCACGTGTGTTGTCGTGCCTCTAAGATGTTCCCGTGGCTTGACAGGAGTGTTTATATCAGGAGACATTGTTGTCTCCATGCTGAATGTCCTCATTAGATGAGAACATTTTTATGTTTGTGAAACAGAGATTAGTGCCAGCAGTCTGTTCAACAGCAACTGTGTGCGTTGTGTGTGGCTGGTGTGTGCGTTGTGTGTGACTGGTGTGTGACTGGTGTGTAGCTGGTGTGTGTGTGTGTGTGTGTGTTTGTTTGGGGGGGGCGGGAGGAGGTGAACGAGCTACATCAATGTGGCGCAGCTCGTTGTTGTTTGTGATGGTCTGTTGTTAGAATAATGAGGTTGTTATGCTGGAGGTTCTAGAAAGGGTTGTTCGTCTAGCTGCGGGTACTTGGGAAGGTAGTATTTTTGGAAATGGGCTCCATTTGTAGATCAAATAATCTAGGGCAGACAGGCCTGTGGAGTTCTAGCACTGTGTGTGTGTGTGTGCGCACACGTGTGTGTGTGTGCGTGCACGTTTGTGTGGTTCCTCCCTCACTCAAAGGCAGAGTAGAGGAGAGCTCTGAGTAATTTAGGTTAATGGGCCTCTGGTATTAACTCTGATTAAAACAGGCTCTTAACCCGGAATGCTTAAAAAAAACCTAACCACCTGTGTTCTATTTCTTCGTGAGGACTTTCTGTATTAAATACAGATTAGATCGATACAATAACCCGCTTCGGGCAGAAGAAGATAGAAAATAGATAAAGAAGTTTGTCGTTGGTTGCAAATCTACCTTAGAAACACCGATATCAAATCTAGCCTTCACCATTACGAGGTGGAAACACACAACTAGACCATAGATGAGTGTCTTGTACTGTAGCAGCTTCATCCAACTTCTAAGCTGAACTTGAACCTTTCTCTCGCTGTCTACCTGTGCCCCTCAGAGAAGCAGAAGGAGACCCTGTACACGCGCTCGCTCAAGTGGATGTACGACACGTTCGGGGTCTACATCGAGGACTTCCGCTTCCAGCCGGAGGAGAACACGGTGGAGGCAGAGGAACCGCTAAGTGCTAAAAGGTGAAGTAGACAGATCCTGTCTCACTGCTGTCTCACTGCTGTCTCACTGCTGTCTCACTCCTGTCTCACTACTGTGGTAACAGAGGATGGTAGTAGGAGACTGTTTTCTCTGGCCGTAACTCATTTACTGACGAGGGTGAATAAAGTTGCCCAAATCGCCAACGTTCTAGAGTGCCGGGGTGACTGAATTCACCAAAAATGCATGTATTATGATGCTTCATTTTGTAGCCAATCAAAGTGTTGTTGCTAGGTAAAACACTCTGGCACTCAGTAGTGAGTGTTCCGGAATTCTTTGGCAGTTAGTGAGTTAAAGGGATGTTTTAGCCTGTTTTCATGGTAAAAGTCAAAGTGCATCGTACTATGAGCAAAGGGTAAGCGTCTTACCCTAGCAGAAGTAGATTTACTGGAGAGGCTTTCACTCCAGGCCTATGAGGACAACTAGGGTTAGATGAATGAACAAGAGTAAGATTAATGTTCACCTTTATTATTAAAATAGGTTGAACCATCCCTTTTAAGTACTTTAAGGTTCAAAGTTCAACGTTTTATTTGTCATAAAAAATGCTTGTGCTTTACACGGAACTTCAACAATGTACACAATGTACCAAACTAAATTGCGTAGTATAAACACAAATACAAACACTGGTTATTAGCAATAAATACTGATATTAACAATATAAGGGTAAGTTGTGGAGCTGGTAAGTACACTATGTACAAGAATAAGTACAGTAATATATACAGTACATATCTATCTGTAGTTGCAAATGAACCAATAGATAGCAGCAGTGTGAAGTCAATGAAAAGTCAATAGGCAGCGTGAGGATGAGTGTGTTATGGAGGGAGAGAGAGGGGCCGTCGTGAAGGGGAAAGCCATTCGTTCATCAACCTTATGGCCCGAGGGGGTAGAAGTTTCCGCAAGAACCTTTTGGTGCTAGGCTGGGCGCTCCGGTGCCGTCTGCCGGGGGTGTGAGTGTCAACTGAGCTGAATGTTGCAGATGGAAACAAAATGGTGAGAGCTGACCCCGATCCCTTGTTTCACCTGACAGAGACTGATGTCTCTATACCGGTGATGCTCGATGCCATACATTTCTATCCGAGTGTTCAATGTTCGTTGCATCCTTGGAAATGAGCCCATGATGGATACCACACTACCAACAATAGGCCGAAGGCTGCGTTGTTATGGCATGTGGATTGGCCAGTATACCCCTGCCTGTTTCAGCCAATGACAGTGCTGTAATGTGAATACAGTATGTGTGCCCCCTTGTGGTGAACTGACCGTACTACAGCACCCTGCAGCTGGCTCTGAGGTTTCCACGGTTGATTGGAGGACTTGGCTCATTGTGTTTGGAGTAAATGTTGTATAAGTATTTCGACCTTGGGTATGTTCTAATGCAGGGCTGTATACACAGAATCCAGTGATTGGCTAGAAGTTGGCCACTTTTGTGCGTTTGTAGAGAAAGGAAACGCTGTGTTGTAACTGACCTTGCAGACAGCAGAGAGTTATTACTTCTTTTCTTTCCTCCTCTCTGAGTGAGTGACTCATAACCCGATTGGTGTGTGTCTGTGTGTCTGTGTGTCTGTGTGTGTGCGTGTATGTGTGTGTGTGTTCCACCGCACGCCACAGCTCCTCAGCTAACGTCCGCCATTGTCCTCTCCTCTCTCTATCCAGGTTAACAGAGAACATGAGGCGACTCAGTGAGTATTGTTTTACCTGAAGCACTCAAAACCACGAGTCACGCTATCACCAGTGAGCTCCATTCATTCTCATCAGGTGCGGTTGAAATGCAACAATAAGGAGATGATTTTAATTTGTGCTTTCAGAGCGAGGAGCCAGGCCTGTCACAAACTTCTTAAGGAACCTCTCAGCCTTGTCCAACTGGCACTCTGTGTACACCTCAGCAATAGCCTTCATTGTGAGTGGACGTATCATCTCCTCCTATGGGGCTTTTTGCTTCTCCATCCTCTAGTGTGTGTGGTCCTTTTGACTTCGACCACCCCGACCAAACCTTTAACACGAGAGTTTGACCTATGCTGTTTTCTAGACGGACATCTTGGTAACGCTTTACATTACGGCTCAGACAAGGGGGGGAAGACGCATTAAACCGACAGTCCGCCTTATCTTGTAATGACAAAGTAATTGTCTTACTTGTTACCGGTAACGTCTGGTAATTACCGTGGTTATTACCGTGTTATTAACCATTTCATCCGAGCCGTAATGTAACGTAAGCACCACCACTGACGTCTTCCCTTATGGTATGTCTCGAGATATGATGTATTATGAATGTGTGTGTTCCCCTGTATTATCTAATGTGTGTGTGTGTGTGTTCCCCTGTTCCCTCCCATCCCTACCAGATCTACATGAATGCTGCCTGGCATGGTTGGGCCATCCCCATGTTTCTCTTCCTAGCCATTCTGAGGTTATCCTTGAATTACCTCATCGCAAGGTACCTTCACTCTGTACTACAACACCCTACTTCACTCTGTACTACAACGCCCTACTTCACTCTGTACTACAACACCCTACATCCTTTATATTGGTGTCATGTACAGTACCAGTCAAAAGTGTGGACACACCTTCTCATTCAATGGTTTTTCTTTTCTTTTTTATTATTTTCTACATTGTAGATTAATACTGAAGACATCAAAACTATGAAGGAACACATATGGAATTATGTAGTGAACAATAAAGTGTTAAACAAACCAGAATATGTTTTATATTTGATATTCTTCAAAGTAGCCACCTTTTGCTTTGATGACAGCTTTGCACACTCTTGGCAAGGTGTGTCCAAACTTTTGACTGGTACTGTACGTTCATGTGGTCGTAGTCATATTGATTATTACAATGTTATAACACGACCGACACGAGGAGTATGTGTACATGGTCGTTTTCCCATCGTTTGATACAAAGTGGCGACCGATGTTGTGGTAGAAAAGGCTTTAAACTGTGAAGCAGCACAGTAAAAGCAGGTTCAAAAATGTGTTGTACCACTGGAGCAAATCTGTGTCGGCGTCAACCCACGGAAATTCAGTGTCTGTATTTTAGAACAGAAGAGTAGGTCGGTGATCGATGCCGCGGTGGGTGGTTGAGGAGGGTGAGGTTACCGTTAAGACAGAGGTCGGAAGCATTCTGAGGTTGAGGGGGCCGCTTTTGTTCCTGTCTTGAGTCATGTCTTTGAAAAGTTGCTTCTCCTGTGTTTTTCCAGAGGTTGGAGGATCCAGTGGAGTATTGTGCCTGAAGTTTCAGAACCGTTGGTGAGTCTCCCTCTCTCATGTCGTGGCACTTCCTGTCTCCTTGTGTCTTGACAGGAAGTGACCGGGTTGGTGCTTCCTGCAGTTGAACGGACTAACTGTATTTGTTTTGATCTGTTTCATGTAGGAACCTGCAAAGGACGACTTGTCTGTGTCTGAAAAGTTCCAGTTAGTTCTCGATGTTGCACAAAAAGCACAGGTATAGTAACGACACAGGGAAATGGGTCTATTTATATTATCGCGGTGTGAATGTGTCCCAATTTCCAACCTTTATTGGAGTAGAAATAAACAAATATTTCTCCTTGCAGAACCTTTTTGGGAAGATGTCGGATGTCTTAGAGAAGATCAAGAAGTAAGTCGAAGCTTTTGATTCAGAAATAACACTTTCTTCCTCTGAGGTTTGCAATATATGAATAGTAAGTGTGTGTGTGTGTGTGTGTGTGTATTGCAGCTTGTTCATGTGGGTGCAGCCCGAGATCACTCAGAAGCTCTACATCTGCTTGTGGGTTGCTTTTATCTGTTCCTGCGTACTGCCCTTTAAACTTGTGGGCTTCATGGCTGGTGAGTGTGTTCACACACACACACACACACAGTACACATGCACACACACATACCTGCGCGCACATACACATATCAACACACACACACACACAAACTACGGCAGCAAACACTCGCAACAAATCACGTAACCAAATATTTTCACTCTCTGTATCAATATGAAAACACACACACACATTATTTTCAGTCGTGCTCTGGGGCGTCGTGTCTCTTGGTATGCACCGAAATTTCATATTAGTTCCTCTCCCACAATAATTCCTCTCCAAAGCAATTAAGCCTTTCTCCCGTGGGCTCTGTCTCTCTGCCTCTAGCCGAGGAGACACTTAGGGGAACATTTCATGTACAAGACACAATGAGTTGCACCACAACTGCTGTATTAAAGATGAAGCCCCAAAAGTGTGTCATGGGACACTGATTACGTATTGCTGTATGCAACATTAACTACTGTATGTCTTATAAAAAATGATGTTTCATTAATGTAATCCATGTTTGATGATCTGTGTGATTGTCTGTCTCTCTCTCTCTGTTTCTTTCTCTCTCTCTCTCTCTCTCTCTCTCGTTCTCTGTCTTCCTGGGCTTTCAGGGCTGTATGCTGGTATCAAGTTCTTCATCATTGACTTCCTGTTTAAGAGCTGTCCTAAGCTGCGGGACAAATACGACACGCCCCACGTCATGTGGAACGACCTGCCGACAGACCCCCAGCTGAAGGAGAGGACCAACGCTAGTGTGTCCCGACGGGTGAGGGCCGCACACACACACACACACACACCCACACACACCCACACACACACACACTGATCATCTGACGCAGCTTAGTTTGGGGCCACACACACACATCACAAGAGGAGAGACGGGCGTCCCATGGCACTGATCCCATTCCTAACCCACTCTGCTAATACTGTATAACTTAACTTAACCCTAATTCTTGTTTTTGTTTTCTTTCTCTACCCGCTGGAGCCAAAGTGTGTAAATGCAGTCGAGAGTGTGAGGGTAGCTTAACAGTTGATACCACTCAGGCTGTTTTTTTTTGTTCAAAGTGTGTGTAACCCAATGTAGCCGTAACATTCTCACAGTGACATTTGAAATTCCTTCCCCCTGAGCCAGCCATAAACCTTAACCTCAGACGTAAGGACAACTGACAGCATACTGTTTTCATTTGAAACAAACCTAATTTACCTTGACGCTCTGGCACTGAATGTCATGTTCTGTTCTGTTCTGTCTGTCTTCTCTCTGTGAGTGTGTGTGTGTGTGTGTGTGTGTGCGCGTGCTTGTGCGTGTGTGTGTGTGCGTGCTTGTACGTGTACGTGTGTGCGTGTGCGTGTGTGTGTGTGTGTGTGTAATGGCTGTCATGGTTTGATGCCTAAGCCAGTTGACAGGAGTGGTGAGGCTCTTGCTTTAGTGACTGTCACACGTGTGTTTTGTTGTTTCTCTCTCTCAGCTCTCTGGCTCTGAGAAGGTAGGGACTCTGGTGTGCCTCTGTCCGGTTACATAGTGCCTGTGTGTGCCACCAGCTGACCTCAAACCGTGTGTGTATGTGTGTGTGTGTGTCAGAAAAAGAGAGAGAAAGAGAGAGAGAGAGTGGGTGTGTGTGTGTGTGTGTGTGTGTACGAGTGTGTGTGCGTGCGTGCGCGTGTGTGGGGTCACGACACACCTCGTGATATGAATTGTGACTGTTTGTGAACAAATGGATCAACATGTCATTTCAAATACAGATTTTTCAACATTTTAAAAGTGGGCTTTTCCAAATTTGTAAATCTTAACCGGTTGTGAACCTAGTTTTTTCGTCACCAAGTTATGACACTTTTGATCCATTTTGACAGACATGCTCTTGTAAGAACCAGTTGTTACATACTGTATGGTGTGTGTGTGCCAGCACAACTAAAAACCAGTCCTATAGCAGCTTTAGCTAGACAAAACATAGAGCTAGACAACATAGATCAGTAATTACCTTTTCGTAATACCCCCCCCCCCCAACCCCCCGCCGCCCCCCCCGCCCATAGTTCACCTGTCTAGAACACTAAAGTAGATCTTTGTTCATGTTGACAACACATGTATGGTAAAACCCTTGAGTCTTGATTTAGTCTTTTATCCAATTATCCAATGACTCAAACAGGACGACGGCACTCTGATGCTCAATTGTAGATTTGATCTCAAACGCTAAACTTACCTGGATAGATCACGTTCTAAGTAGGATCTTTATCTGAGTATCCCCCTTATATGGAGTGTGCCCTTCCTAGTGTATTCTTTCTAGGGGCCTTGCCTGCCTAAGCATGGGGGGACTATACTGTAGCAGCAGTGAACGGCATGGCCACGTGTCTGCTCACACTCCCGCCGTCTGCACACTAATGTACTACCATCGGGGGGGGCTGGGGGAGGCCGAGAGTCGGAGGGGGGGTGGGGACGGGGGGCTCGTTGTAATGCATGGAACGGAATGGGGAACGGTATCAAGCACGTTGTGTTTGATGTCATTCCTCAAACACGTTGTGTTTGATACCGTTCCTCATTCCCTTCTTTCTCCCCCGTCCCCCCCCTCCGATTTTCGGTCTCCACCAGCCTCCCCTGACTCCATATACACGTACAGGGTGTTTTACAAAAACTAACAGAGATGACTACCTCACCTGTATGTCCTTGTACCGTGAGTGACTGTATGTCCCCCATATTGAGTGTGTCTGGGGTGGGACTTGCTCTGCGCTTTGCACGAGACCCCCCCTTCCCCCTCCGAGGCTGCCCTTAAGTTAAGAGACATGTTTTGCAAGGCTATACATTTATCAAGGACGGAGTTGGAGTGTATTGTGTTAAGGTGATGGTGATGATGAAATGCCTCCATTTTGTGTCCTCTCTGCGAAGGGATAGGTTGTGGTTCTCTCTCTCCCCCTCTCTCTCTCTCCCTCTCTCTCTCTCTCTCTCCCTCCCTCTCTCTCTCCCTCTCTCTAAGAGCATTGAGAGTGCACAGTGAGATGGCTCTTGTCCAGTGCCCGCGGAATGGTAACAGTGTTCCTCTCCTCCTCCTCTCCATCCTCCTCTTCTTCTCCAGGTTCAGCCCCTGCTCCCGCGGGGGAGTTTAGCGAACATCCCGTGCGGCGGCGGTGTCAGCCTCGAGGGGGAGAGCGGCCGGCTGCACAGCACCAAGAAGGGGGTGTTCCATGAGATCTTCAACCTCTGTGAGACCGAGCGCCCTCTACCTGGTGAGATGACTTACTGCACCACCACATTGTATCCCCCCCCACAGCAACCCCCCCTTGTGAAGCAATATAATAGAACAAAGATAGTCCAGCTCTCTCTTGGTTTCATAGCCCACAGAAGTTTGCTGTATTTTAGGGATGAGTTCTGATTCTGTGTGTGTTCTGTGTGTGTGTGTGTGTGTGTGTGTGTGTGTGTGTTGTCTACAGTGTGTGAGAACGGCTGGAGATGCTGCCTGATCAATAGAGACAGGAAGATGCCAACTGACTACATCCGCAACGGGGTTCTCTTCGTCACTGAGAAGTAAGTAGCTTCCCTGTAGCCTAACTTATTCTGGCTTCTCTGTAGCCTAGCTTATTCTGGCTTCCCTGTAGCCTGGCTTCTCTGTAGCCTAGCTTATTCTGGCTCCTCTTTAGCCTAGCTTCTCTGTAGCCTAGCTTATTCTGGCTTCCCTGTAGCCTGCCTTCCCTGTAGCCTAGCCTCCCTGTAACCTAGCTCCTCTGTAGCCTAGCTTATTCTGGCTCCTCTGTAGCCTGGCTCCTCTGTAACCTAGCTCCTCTGTAGCCTAGCTTATTGTGGCTCCTCTGTAGCCTAGCTTCTCTGTAACCTAGCTCCTCTGTAGCCTAGCTTATTCTGGCTCCTCTGTAGCCTGGCTCCTCTGTAGCCTAGCTTCTCTGTAGCCTAGCTTATTCTGGTTTCCCTGTAGCCTGGCTCCTCTGTATCCTAGCTTATTCTGGCTTCTCTGTAGCCTAGTTTCCCTGTAGCCTGGCTTCCCTGTAGCTTACCTCCTCTGTAGCCTGGCTCCTCTGTAGCCTAGCTTCTCTGTAGCCTAACTTATTCTGATTTTCCTATAGCCTACCTCCCCTCTAGCCTGGCTCCTCTGTAGCCTGGCTTCCCTGTAGCCTGGCTCCTCTGTAGCCTGGCTCCTCTACTGCCACTTCTACTCTCTCGATACCGTGACGCAGTAACATGGTAGGGTTTGTGCTGACTCTTCCGCCCTCTAACTCTCCATCTCTCCATCCATCTCTCTCTCAATCCATCTCTTCATATCCCAGTTATCTGTGCTTCGAGAGCTCCAGCTCCAAATCGAGCTCCTCCAAGAAAAACAAAGTCATTAAGCTGGAGGACATTACAGATATACAGAAGGTATCTATCTCTCTATCTATCTATCGACACATTCATCTAATGCTGTTTATCATTATCATAGGTGTCAGTATCTCTGTGATACTGAGCCATGGTATTATCATCAATCTACGCATACTGTATATCTAATCCCTTTGCCTCTCATTCTCTCTCTCTCTCTCCCTCTCTCTTTCTCCTATCCCCTCTCTCTCCTCTCTTCCCTCTCCCCCAGTACAAGGTCCTGTCAGTCTTACCAGGGTCAGGGATGGGCATCTCCATAGCAACTCCCTCCACACAGAAGGTATGGACTCAAACCCCTCTGTGGACGTGAATCAAACTGTTTGTCAGTTGAACAAATACAGTGAATGCTTCCATAGAATTCCTATGCTTTGTTTCTCACAACAAGATTTACATTTGTGCTGTAGAGTACATCTTAACCCTCTCTATCTAATCCTCTACGAATCTGCTGTTGTCTCAGGGGCCCCTCTCGGAATCATCAAGATTCACCCCAAGGGCTTTGTCATCCATAGATGAATGAAAGTTTCGTTTATTTATTTATTTTTTTAGAAAAATAAATCGTTTCTGTGTGTCTCCCTCTCCCCCAGCCTCTGGTGTTCGGCGCCATGATCCACCGGGACGAGGCCTTCGAGGCCATCTTCACCCAGTACATGAAGATCATGACTACCACCAAACCGTCGAGCGTCCCGGAGCTCTAGCCTGGCTCAGCCCCACTGACGGAGCCCCCTGGGCTGGGTATTAGGGCTACAGCAGCCTCCCCCTGAAACCTCCCTGTTCTGGAGCTTGGCTGAAGGACACTTTTTTCACAGCCCCCAGCCCACCCCACGTTCTCTCTCTCTCTCTCTCTATTTCTCTCTCTCTCTCCCTCTCTCTGCGAAGGAGGAGATTTGGACAATGTGATGGGATAGACTCTTCCTCCCTTAGCTATTGTGTTTGATCCGTAATTGATGGATCTTTCATGTTTTTATGATTGAGGGATTGTGTGTTTGTGAAAAGGATAGGGGGTAATGGAGGGGTTGTATTGTACTAGGTTGCGTGCACATATTCCTAGACTGAAAGTGGTTGGATGTTTGTGGAGGGGAGGCACTTTTTTTTTTCTTTTTTTTTTTTTAAACAGACATCTCATCACAGAGAAGGGGGCTGGACCTCCTGCCCGACTGACTTGATTGCTTTCTTTTGCTTCAGAGAGATGTGTACAGTGTGTGCGTGTGCTGCACAGGAAGTGTTTGTGTGTGTGTGTGTGTGTGTGTTTCTCTCTCTCTCTCTCTCTCTCCACACATCTGCGTCAGTGTACTCACCACTGCTGGGTGACGTCTGTGAGACGTTCAACTGACGAAGCCTTTTCCGTTTGTTAACATGTCGTTGCTGTATTTCAGCAACAGTTTTTCGCTTCAGGTGTCTTTTTTTTTGCATCACGAATACATAAATGTATTATACTTTCGATCACTCTGTCCGCAGTAGGGGTACCGTGGCGGTGTTCATTGTGAAATGTTTTTGAAATGCCTTTCTTTTGAATTCTGGTTATTGTTTTTGTAACAGCCAATGGAATGAGTAACTGGACTTAAATGTCCTGGATCTGTTGAATGTGTCAGAGATTATTAGCACACAACACAGCTTTTTAGAGAAGCATTCACACACAGACTGAAACCCAGGATAATGTTCCTGCAGTGGAGGTAGGCCTAACCCAGTCTAAAACTTGCTAATGATCTATTTCTTAAAGGTTGTTCATTTAATTTCCCGTTAAAGGTGGTTGTAAACTGTGGGTTGGTTGACTGCCACTGAGTTAGACTCACCCCCACAATGTACGAACAAGTGCAGGGAAGCACTTTGGGCTGGAAATTGAAGTTACAGATTGTGTCTCTAACACCCCTTCACCTGTGTTGTCAGTCTTTTGTGACAAGTTGCAGAACACTACTAATACAAACCTGTTGGTGTTACTGTTAACATTATGTAGTATTAACACTGGAACGGTCAGATTGTACGATGTACTGTCCAACAGTATACTTTACTTGTTTACTCACGAAGGTAATCATCTCCTGATGATCTTAATGCAAGTCAAATCAGTCCACTGTTTTGGTCTTGTGTTCACGGCAGGTGAAAGAGGTTTGAACTGAATATTTTAATGTCACTTTATTATATGATGATGACCCTTCTGAATAAAAGCTGGACTTTTTTACACTCAGAGAGGTTTGATATGTAGAAATTATTAATGCCAAACTATGTGGACATTTTGTGTGTTTTGTAAGATGGCTGACAGTATAGGGACTTTGCATAGTGTCTGTCTATCGCTTGCTGAGTAGTCATTCCATGCTCCTGGCTCCAGGTTTTAGCCCAGCACAAGTTACTCTTACGAGCATAAATCTTGTCACGCTGTTAAGTCCGTATAAGCTGTGTGTCAGTTATCGTCTTACAAGACCTACCGTAATGTTTCAGACTGGATCCAGTTTTCTTTATAGATATGACTGTCTATAAACAGTCCATGCTGTCTAACTGTGTGACTAAATGTAGTCTCAGTTGCTTTTAACCTGAAGCCTTTGTAGTCGATTTACAAGTTACTAACTTTGAATCAGCAATCAGGGTCTTGGACACCCTGCTAGAGGGTCGCACTAAAAGAAGCACAGAATGTATCGTGTACTTTCTCTAGTTTTTGCCAAATGTTTGTTTTTCTGTTTCTGCCCGCCATATTCTGCCTAAGCTCATGTTTACAGAAGGTTGGGTTAAAACCTTTTTTATTTTATTTTTTTCTGTTCTTTTTTATTTTATTTTTTTGGGTTCTTTTGTTGTTGTGGCTAGAAGAAGAAGGCTGGTTGGAACTCCTAGCACAGGTGGAGTTATGAAGACTGGTCAGGTGATATCCTCTGGCGTTGAATAACTGTGTCAACTCTTATTGGCTCAGACTAGTCACATGACAATCTCTCCTCACCCTTAACTAACAGTAAACTCATCCAATAGTGACATCAGAAAAACTCCACGATATAGTCCGATATCAACCTCAAACACTGTAAATGCAACATCCCAGTACTCATGCTATTGGTAGCGCGATTTAAAGGTATATTCTGGTTATATTGTGGGCCACTCTCACAGGCCTTCTGTTGATGGAGCAGAGATGGTCATGTTGACGACTTTAAGAGCTGTCCACTGAACTCTGGTTTCTACTCCTGTGGCTCTCCGTGTTAACAAAGTATTAGTTCTAACTGTGTGTAAATGTTAGCTGACTATTCATGATATTCCCATTCAGTATATCGCTACTGCAAAGTAACGTATACTGCAATCATTTGAGAGTTGTGAGTAAATTATTTGTCATCCGTGCTCGCCGGTGTCCCGAGGACAAAAATGACATAAAGAGGAATTTATACAAAAAATATTGTCATGTACAAATAAAATCCATGGAGTTTTTAAAGAGAGCGATGTCTATCGTAAAAAAAAAAAAAAAAAGATCATGTGATGTACAATTTTTTAATTTAAGTAAATGAATTTAAACTAAAGCACTTTTTGTTTGTGTGTTCTGTTTCTGCGCGGGGGGAGGGAGGAGAGAGAGACATTCATAAATCCTACTTACCCCTATTCTGACAGAACAGTAGTAGATGGAGAAGACTCACACTGCAGACTGCAGTTTGCACACGATCCACATGATGGCGCTGAAGGACATCCTTCTGAAAGACGGAGAGCTAGGGACCGCTGAAGCAGCTTGACAAAATGTAGTAAAATGCAACAACTCTCTAACTGAGGCTGTTCATGAAAATATGTATTTATTTTATTGATATATGAATGTAACGGTTTGTGGTAAGACATTGCAATATTTGTATTATTGTTTGTTTCTATTGAAGAAACAAGCCATGTGCAGTGTAAATGGCATGAGCAATGAACCAAGACAACCTCGCACTATAGGTTACCGTAAAACAGGTGTACCAAGTCTATCAGGCCACCATCATCATACAAGTTATACACAAATCAATATGTGTATTCTAAGAGAGAGAGGGGGGTGGGGAGAGAGAGAAAGAGAGGGAGAGAGAGAGAGCCTGTATTGAGAAAGGCTGTTGAAACCGCAATAAAAGGAATGTGTCTTTTCAATACAATTTCCTTTGGTCTTGTGAGAGCCGTTGAAACGACTGATGTCCAAACTGACTGCGTTTGGACATATTTCAAACTGACATTTTTCCTCAATTCAACCGACAAGGAAGTGCACCTGGACCTGCCTCCTGTGGATTGAAACATTATCCTACAGGCCTGTTCTTTTCTCTGATCTCTGAGAGGGGGTTGGAGGCGGACGGACGGACGGATGGACTGACTGACTGACTGACAAACAGACACAAATGTTTCTTATAAGCACTAGGGGGCAGTGAAGTCAAAGGCTGTGAACTGCTCCTTAAGCCTGTTCAAGGCAGCCTCATTGTATGCAATGGCAGCAACACAGCATGGTAAATAACCCTTAATTGATCAATTTATTATGTTCACTGTACTGTATTGCCATTGTGAAGAAACTCAGGGAATGCACTGATTACATTCATTATTTTGGGGGCAAAGCGTTAAGTGCTAAATGACAAGCTCGACCCTGAGTACTTATGAATGCAATGGGATACTTCAGCTGTGAACACTTCAACTTTTCACTGACTTTGAATTTATTTTAGCACCTTTTTCCCCCACACCAGTATGGCTGTATAAAACGCAGAGCAGAGCCAGCTCTCAGTATAAGCAACCGCTTTTGGCTGGTTCTGTAGTGTGATTGCTTTATATTACCTATACACCTAGTTTGTGAATACATAAGAATGTCAATCGAAGCACAAATGGGTTGGTAAGTACTTGGTGGGTGCATTGCAAAGACCACTCATGGATGTTCAAAGTAGCACTCTACTATGACGCCCCATACAAAGCACAGAACCACTGATTGTTTGACAGGAAAATTACCCAGCGCACGGCTGACATTTCGGGCAACATAAACTTGATGAGCTTTGTTGTCTGAAGAAGGCTATTTGATGGAAATATATATATATATTTTTTTTTATAAACTATTGGATAAAAAGTATCTGGAGCTGTTGTCTGGGGCTGTTGGTAGCATTCAAGATAGCTGAGGCTAATCTACAGAAAGTAGGAAGCGGCAGTTGGAAATTAGAGTTCATATAATAAATGCCATTTAGCTGACGCTTTTATCCAAAGCGACTTACATTGCAGTGAGTGCATACATTTCAGTATATATGGTCCCAGCAGGAATCAAACGCACAACCTAAGCGTTGTTAGCGCCGTGCTCTACCAACTGAGCCACGGAGGACCACCAGTTGGAGGAGATGCTGCACACTTTCACACACTTTTCTCCCATTTGGGTCTGTGGAAGGGTCGGGTAGAGAGGTCGGTTCAAAAGAACCGTTGAATGAATGATACCTCAGAGTTGCCTGTTTGTACATACTTGGATGAGAGAGAGTGTATTTTTAGAGTGTCTGATTGAAAGCGACATTGCCAACTTTCCCCCATATGCTCCACTAGACAGGGCAGTTTGTACATTTTGACAAAACGGTGACACTGTGACAGCTCACATCTGTCTTGGTGTCCTGTGTGTGTGTGGGTGTGTGTGTGTGTGTGGAATGCTCAGCCCAGTTATTGCCCAGACTCCCTCTGTCCACCAGAAACACACACACACTTACACACTCACACTCACACATACTCGCAGGCTGGTGAGTGATGTGCCCCATCATCACCGGTGGGCTGAGGTGACCTCCCTGCCGCTGTAAGGGGGCTGTGTGGTGGACAGACATTTGGCTCTCTCTGCGGTGAGCATTATTCATTAGTTAAATGTTGAAACAATGTTTTCCACAAGGATACAAAAACCCAGGCCATTCCTCTCATGGTTGTAGCTGTCAACATCGTGCCCAGGCAGAATACAGATCACACAACATCAGCGGAGAGTCTACTAAACTCTCATGTTTTGTTCTTTAGTTGGATTTCAGCCTAGAAACACTTAGACAGGTTACAAATACCCTCTGTTTTATCTATAAATCTTCTGTGTAGCACTGTCCTCTGTGATGAGAATGCTCATTTCGGCTCGGGGGGGGGGGGGGGGGGGGAGAGATCGGTCTTTGATGCAGATAGAATCCAGTTTACAGTTTAACCTAAACCACCAGGGGCTTGGGATGCAAAACGGACCTTAGACCAGTTAGCTGCACCTCATTCTTGTTGACACGGTTACGGAATGGAAACGCTCATTCCCAATGCATGGGTTGGCCTGCTCACTGGGAATTGCAGTGTGAGCGGTTGAGCGCCAAAGCAACAGCTTGGTTCACAGGAACGTTGACATTCCAGCGCCAATTAAGCCCAGAATCCCCCCTTGGGTCCCCAGCTGTTCAACAGTAATTGCTGTGTAATGTATTCGGAAAGTTCCGAGCACCCGGAGAACTCTATCTCAGAGAGACTCACTGATTGCTGGTACACAGGGGCCACAGACCTGGAGTGACACGTTTAGTTGAGATATAAGAAGGGTAATAGTGGGTTCAGGCATAGTCGGCAGTGACTGATACAAGTCATTTGGCTGTCTATCAGGATGTAGTAGTTCCCAATCAGCACAACATCCTTTCCTCCTTGTTGAAGATACTTTATTGCTGTAAAAACAATTATACTCAGATAATTAACATCATTGGAGAATCTTCCACGTCTTTATGAATCCCTACTGAGAAGTAGAAATGGTTTCAATTGTATTCAAGGAGTATTTGAAGCACAGTGATTCTCTAGATTACAAAGTGAGGCCTCTAGAGTAATGACACATTCAGAATACTACATGGTCATGCTTCTCCCATGATAGTCGGTGTTCTTTCAATATGACCTACAGCAGGGGTCTCAAACTCGCGGCCCGCGGGACGATATTTTGTGGCCCCCTACTTGACATCAAAGTTTAGTGTTAGTGCGGCCCGCGCGTTTTTCTCACACACACCTTTTTGCCGAGTCGTTGCCCTGGGCGTTTTATATATTATTTATTTTTGTATCACTTATGGGCTACCATAGCTCAGGCTCGTGACAGCTTCCGGTGGTGTTTGTTGACAAGTTAGCGAATTTTTCCTGGAATTGTCTGTGCTCGTCGCCAACCTTTCTCTTCACGGCAGGTTATTTTTTGAATACTTGAAACCCTTTTTTTGTGGAATACTTGATGCGACCCAGACTCTCCCTCCAACGGCCCCCAGGTAAATTGAGTTTGAGGCCCCTGACCTACAGCTACAAAGCTGTACCGCTGCACAGTTAGCCACTGCTAACAAAACAACAGTGGGAGTGATTGGGGAACAAACAAAAACATTTTTGGTTTAAAATCAGGTCAAAGTAACTTCCAACAAAGTCATACAGAACATTTTAGGAAATGTGTGGTGACCAAGCTGGGGGGACGTGCTGTGAGAGATGATTGATGGGAGGTAAAGCCAATTGCTATGCGTCTGGAGTTTTTCTTCTTTTTATTTTGGCGCTGGTCCAACAGACCTTCCAAGCGTTTCTTACTGAACACACCAATAGGTGGGGGACCGTTAATTCCAATCTGTTGGTCAATTATTATATGCCAGAGGAGGAGATGGGGAGGTGGGACTTCAGGAAGCAACATTGAGTTAATCCTCCTAATACACTCCTCCCTCGTCAACCAGGCCCAAATCCGAGAGGTTGAAAGACTAGGCTAAATTTGAATATCTGAATGATAGTTTCATATACTCGAGGGTTATAACTTTTTTTTTTCCCGCTGCGTGAAAGCCCCTCGTTAATTAACAGTCGATCGCACGATTGGAATAAATCCTCTTGCTGTCGCATCCTTAACGCCATCTACGTTGGAGAGAAAAGCCAAAGCTGTTTGATGATTGTTGATGCTAATGAGCTGACGCGCTGTTTACCCGACACGCATGACGGCGTGAGACGGCGCACAGGGGCGGGCGGTGCAAGGCGGGCGCTAGCGTGGTTTTAATGATGTTGATTTGCCGTACATTTGAGGAGAGGGAGCGGTTTGACTGATGGGCAGATGTTTAATTTGTAGGAGGGAGCGCGGCAGCACAGCTGTTGCTCATTGTAGCATGGATAAAATAAATGCTAATTCCGCCACAGCTTTCTGAACAGGTCCTGATCCCTCCCATTCAACAAGTGCACTCGGGTGACAAGCGCACTTGTAGGTTGTTTTGTTTTTGTTGTCCTTAAAGTTTTCAAATGTTGTTGTTGTTTAACTGAAACCATGCTTGTTGGTTGCTAGAGGCAAATAAGGATACATCACTTATGTGAGTTTCAAATCAGTCTGTAGGCCGAATGGCAGGGTGACACAACACTATGGATATGTTTCAGTAACCACACTTGTATACCAGTAGCGTCTGGCCATCTGGAGCACCAGGAGAATTCTCGGTCGAGCCGTGGGCCGGTGGATCTGTGGGCTGTGGGCCCAGTGAGCGACATGGTCTGTGGGCTACGCGCAGCAATGCCTGTAGCCCCCCGCACCCCCCTCCAGATCGTGCAAACATGCAGAAACGAAAGGTTGTCAGTGAAAAGAGCAAGCAATAGAGAGGGGGAGTCTAGATTGTGTTGCTTGACCTGATCTGGCTGTACTGATATTGAAGAGTTGGCTGGAGGACTGTGGACAGGGCAGCATGTAATAAAAAGTGACACTGTCACTTGCTGTCACCAAAACAACTCATTGAGCTGGACGATGAAAGCGGCTGATTTGTCAGCGCCTTAATTTTGGCTGTCATGCAAGGAGAGAACATTATGTTCTGTGTGTGTGCGCGTGCGCGCCTGCACGTGTGTGTGTGTGTGTGTGTACACGCTCAGTGTGCTCTATGACAGCTGATGGATGGAGTTTGACTGGTGTCAACTGGTGTCACACCACGTGTGGAGCATGCAGGACTTCAAGTAAAGTCCTGCTGTTGCTGTCCAGGTGATGCAGTACTTTGGAGTCCTTCAGCGGAAGCAACATGTCTCTCTCAAGATGAAAATCCCTAGAGAAGAATTAAAAAGAGAGGATAGAGAGAGATGGGGGGGGGGGGGGTTATCTTACATCTTAACGGTCCCTCCTAAAGACCTCTTCACCCCCACTACCCCCCTGTACAAGTTTCTCTCCTGTTAATAATAATACTAAATCCTTCTTCTAGTATTGTGACTGCCAATGGCCCCTGGTCTGAGCATTGATTACTTTATCTTCTGATGATGATGATTCACTGACTTAAACAGATGTATTTGTTGTAAGTCGCTTTGGATAAAGGCGTCTGCTAAATGCCATGAATGTAAATGTTATTGTAGTAGCAGCTGTGGTTGAATACCAACTTGCTCTGTCATTGCAGAGGAATAGGAAGACTTATTTTTGACTGTTTTTAGATTGGACCTGATCATCCATTTCCATGACTCATTGGCTCTGTGACAAGAATCAACTTGAAGAAATATTAATCTATAAAAGAAATCTAACAAGGAAGTTTACATTCTTTGATTCATTGTCAGCCACTGTTGAACCAAGGTCTAAAAGTCCGTAAAAGAGCAAATAAAGGTACTACATTCCGATACAGATTCGTAAATGATTATTTATTTTTGCAATAAAGGGCCCTTTGAATCCAGTTGACGTCCTAGTGAACCTGCCAGTGATGAGCATATAGCCTATGTGCATGTAACTGGTTTTAACTGGGGATCTCTCGCATGGATGCCACAGATGTAAACCGTTATACCAAGAGGACATCCTCATGGTCTGAGCGCTATGTACATCTGGGTTCAGAAGTCGCAGGCTGGGCTATCACAAGTGTGGTTCCAAATCACCTCAGCTACACGTACATGTATGTGCTGCTGCTGTGGCGGAGGTGGTTTGGAATCACTCTTGTGTGATGTAGCCTTAATAAGATTGCCTGGACACATGTAGGCCCAAATGGCACCCATGGACAGAGAGAATGTCTTCTTGGTTAAACGGTAGACACTTGGGCTTGGCGTGTGGGAGACCTTGGTTCGTATTCAGCTGGGTTATACAGCATTTCTGTAGTGTCCCTGTTGGGACTGTGGTTATCATGGGAGCAGATGGCTCCATGTTAGAATACGCAAGGCAGTGGCATCAATTGGTTTTGACCCCCGAAAACTCTCCTTCGCTGTGCAATATGCGTCAGCATTCTCACCAACGTTTGTTATGAATTCATACAAGTGAATGATGTAACTACTCTGTAATCCACAAAAAGGTGATCCAGGATGTGGTTTGTATGAGGAAGCCAAGTGTCAGTGGTGCCCATTGGGATTTTTGGACCCAGAGACAAAAAAAAGTGGTTTTGACCCACGAAAACCTCATTGGGTATGCAATATGCAGTCAGCATGAACATATTGATGTAATTAATAATTCATTTCTAAAAGTTAATGATGTAGCTACTCTGTATAATCCAAAATAAGGTGCGCCAGGATTTGTCCTTCATGAGGAAGCCATGGATGAAATTAATCACACTGGGGAATTTCCCTTTTGAATGTTTCCGCAATCCCAGCCTTCTCCAGTTCCCCCTAAAACCTCCTATAGGGTTGGGTCTGACAGGACATTACTTAAAGCAGAGGGAGAAGACTCATTCTCCAGCCTGAACTCCACTGATCTCAACAGCCTGAACTCCACTGATCTCAACAGCCTGAACTGCACTGATCCCAGAAAAAGCATCAACAATGAGGTGTCTCTCTGCTCTCCTCCTGCTCTCTCTCCTCTCTGCCGCCATGTCTTCTGTGGTCAACAGGTTCACCGAGTGTGAGGAGTTTTTCGTGGAGGGTAAACCTCCCGCCATCTCTGGTGTTTTGACGGAGGGCAACGTCCAAGATCAGAACCGGTACAAGCTCATCTGCCAGAAGTTCGACAACAAGTACAGGTTCGCAACGCTCTATGACACGGCGAACCGGATCCCGGTGTTCTCAGCCTACATGTTCACCGGAGTCAACACCACCATGAAGAGGCCGAATGTGTGGATGATTGAGCCTCAGCTGGATGGCGGCAACAACAATGAAATGGCGCCGGCTTCTAAAACCGTGAACTACACCCACCAGGCTGTCAACGAGGACTACAAGGGATCGATCAACAAAAGCGGGGTGAACAAAGGTCACGTGTTTCCAAGAATGCACGCATACAACATCGCATCCCAGAAGTCCACCTTCACCCTCACCAACTGTGTCCCCCAGATGAAGTCCTCAAACTGCGGCAGCTGGCTGCGAATGGAGTGCAAGGTTAAAAAATATCTTACTCAGAACTGTATAAACGACATGTCAATCAAAGCCTATGTTGTGACTGGGGCTGTGCCCAGTAATAATAACACCCTTAATAACAGAGTCAATATCCCGTCTTACCTGTGGACTGCCTTCTGCTGTTTCCATGGCAACCTGAGCAAGTGGGTGTCGGCGGCACATGGGAGCTTCAACGTAGACGAGACCCGTAATAAAACTTTGCCTTGGATGAATCTGAGACAGCTGAATGCAAAGCTGAATCAATCCTACCACCGCGATGTCCTTGTGTTCCCCAGCCAGTGTCCTGATGATTTTAACATCACGGACGATTCCAACTTCAAAGCAGCAAGCTGTGACAACGATGATGAGCAGTGTGCCCCTACCCCTACCCCTGCCCCTACCCCTAACGCTGCCTGGAGGTTCAAGATGCTGCATATCCTTCCTGTTCTGGGTTATTCTGTCGTGGTCATGATGTGGTCTACACCGTAAGCACCTGACCAGATAGACGTCATTCAGAAATGATTCTGCATTTCCTTCATGATCAACTTATGCTATAAATGTTCCTCTACAAGGCTACATAATGGAACACCTAGATGCACCCAACTTGTCAGTGACTGCCTATTTCTACATTGACATTTCAGGATCATAGCCAAATCATTTCAATATACTGCCGCCTATATTAAATAACTTGAGTGATCTAGACTTGCTTATCGATCATTATGTGATAATGTTTGGAAAATACAGATTTCAGATTTCAACTTGTCGTACAAAATGACTGAAAATGAAATGCCAAACATATTCAATTCACATGTTGCAATGTACCAGGACTACCCGCACCAGGACACCTCTTCAAGTCCTCCAGGGAACTCTTGATGGTCCAAGCCTGAAGGAACTGATTCACTGTCGGAAGTGTGGCCACACTTTAATCCGACCAAGACCCGAATCCATCTTTGAGTGGAACATACAACTAATTGCCCC
>NC_139674.1:3348882-3353882 GCF_951799395.1 Argentina silus | reverse complement strand
CACACACACACACACACACACACACACACACACGTGTCTGAGTTGGGAATGTATATTTATTCTCTCTGTGTGTTGACACTTACAATGATGCTCTCATCTGAGGTATCAATTAACGAGGACTTCACTTCTGGTCATGGAAAACGTTAACCCCATGTTTATTTCTTGAGATATGGTTTTGTCAAAAAACTGATTCTGTAAGTGTTGAGGACTGATATATCTATACTGTAGCCTCCTCGTTGTTTATTGTAGAACTCAGCCTGTCGTTGTAGTACCCCAGGTGACCACTGGGTGGAGGTCTCAGAGCATGGCTGTAACTGACGGATGGATTTGAAACGAGGAGGGGTGATTAATTGCTGTTTCTTATTGTCCGCACAATAACCATGGGTAAAGAAAAGGAGAATCCATTGTTAGCACAACTCTGTCTCACGCTGCAATGCAAGTGTGTGTGTGTGTGTGTGTGTGTGTGTGTGTGTGTGTGTGTGTGTGTGTGCGTGCACGTCCATGCATGTGTATGTGTGTGTATGTGTGTGTGTGTGTGTGTGTGTGTAAGGACCCCCAGCGGATGCCTGCCTGTCTGGACACACGCAGATACTGAGGCTCCTGGGAGCAGTAACGCGGTAAAGGACTTGTTTTCCTGAGTGCAGTTACCAAGGTTACCCCTACTAAAACGCTTGTGTTTAATGGTGGTTGTATTTCATCGTTCTACTGGACCAAGATTCGTCTTTAGGAGTATGTGGAGGGACTTCAATTGCTTTACATCCCTCTCTCTCCCCCTCTCTCTCTCTCTCCGTCTGTCTCCTCCTTGTTCCCTCCCTTCCCTCTCTTTCACTCTCCCATCTCCTCGTCCCTGTAGTTCATTCCAAGAACGGTCTATTTTGGACCAGTGTGTTGTCTCCCAGTGTGTGTGAGAATTGAACAGTAGGTTTCCAGAGGGATGAATCAATGAGATGGTTTGGAAGTAGAAGGTAATGGCTTCCTCCCCCCACTGGTACTGCACTTTATCTAGCCCTGCAGACCTCCTACCTGGTGGCTGTGTGTGTGTGTGTGTGTGTGTCAGTGTGTGTGTGTGTGTGTGTGTGTGTGTGTGTGTGTGCGTGCTACCAAATCCTCTCCTACCAAATGTTCATAGCTCCTTAAATGTTTCACATTGTCCTATTAAAAGCTATTAATACCCAGATGACAACTTGACACCATGTAAAGTTGAAAAGCCTAATCATCTTTGGAAGTCTATAGTCACGGCGTTTCGTCCTTACAAGTGATTTAGAATATAAAAGGAGAGCCAGGTATTATCTTCAATTAAGAAGCGGTCCCTTTGCGAAGCTGAAGCGTATTGTAGCAGGCAGCTCTTACAGACTATGATTACAGCCCTTGTCATCTCTAAATTGTCCATTTAAAAATACTATGATATCTGTTAACTTACTCCCAACACAGTTGCAGACAGAGATATTGATGCCTGAATTATAAGTTCATTATCGGCCACTGTGGGCCTACTGGGGATAAGTGAGGAGGAGGGAGGTGGGAGATGGGGTTCCCAGTATAGGCTTGGTTGTCATTGTTCTTTAGATGTGAGTCCTGTGGGTCTTCGCTACCTAAGTTTGCAGACCCCCCTGTGTGTGTGTGTGTGTGTGTGTGTGTGTGTGTGTGTGCGTGTGTGTGTGCGTGTGTGGTGTGTGTGTGTGTGTGCGTGTGTTTGTGTGTGTGTGTGTGTGTGTGTGTGTGTGTGCTGACCCCAAGTGGTTCACTTTTTAATGGCGATCTAAAGCACTTGAGAGCAGCAGATTCCCAGTTTTCATCATTACTGAATGAATAATAAATCATAATACTAAATAATAAATATATTTTTCAGGTAAAGAATGTGCATGTCTATTTGTTTTTGTTCCACACTATCTCCCCATGCTTATGAGGATGAGACTGTTATCCTCTCTGATGGCAAACTTCTGCTCCCTCAACCCAAAACTAACCATAACCCTATACCAGCAATCCTCAATCCTGGTCCTGGAGAGCCTCAGTACTGCAGGCTTTTGTTCCAGCTCAGCACTGACACACCTGAATCAAGGTCTTGGAGATCAGTTGATCAGTTCTATCAGGTGTGATAGTACTAGGCTGGGACAAAAAAATGGCCATCGCGTGCGTCCTCCCGATGTGGGCCGATGTGGGCCGGCAGTCGGGTTGCTGTCGGTGGAGGTTGATGGTTTCTCCTGGTTGCCATGGTGAGGGGAGTGTGAAATGAAGATTCAGGCTGTGGGCTGCTGTAATCAGATTGTCTCCTGCAGTCTGGCTGAGGATTCATCTCCCTCCCCTGCACACCGCCCGTGCCCCGCACACCTAAACTCACCGCGACATCAATCACAATTGGGCAGCAGTCAGCTTTCATTCCCTCAGAGGCAGAGAGAGGCTGACACCACCATCACCACCTCCACCACCACCTCCACCACTAACACCACCACCACCACTACCACCACCACCATCACCACCACCACCACCACCACTACTACCACCACCACTACCACCACCACCACCATTACCACCACCACCACCACTACCAGTACTACCACTACCACCACCACCACCATTACCACCACCACCACCACTACCATTACCACCACCACCACCATCACCACCATTACCACCACCACCACCACCACTACTACCACTACCACTACCACCTCCACCATCACCACCACCGCCATTACCACCAACACCACCACCTCCACCAACACCAACACCAACACCATTACTACCACCACCACCACCAACACCACCACCACCTCCACCAACACCACCACCACCACCACCACCACCTCCACCATTACTACCACCAACACCACCACCACCACGTCCACCACCACCACCACCACCTCCACAGCTCAGCTCTCAGCCCCAATGCCAGGCTCCTCGTCTGGGACACACTCCCCCCTCTCCTCCACCATTTCAACACCCACCTCTTCTTTACACTAGATATTGTTTTTTTTTAACACCCAGAGAGTCTTCAAATGAAGATGGATTCAGGGCTAACAACGTAATGATTTTGTCTACAGGGGAATCACAGTGACTTTCTCTGTTGGAATTCCCTTTGGAGAAAAACTGTAGCCAACAATGTTTCCTTGTCTCTCTTTCTCTCTCTTTCTCTCTTTCTTTCTTTCTCTCTCTCTCTCTCTCTCTCTCTCTCTCTCTCTCTCTCTCTCTCTCTCTCTCTCTCAGTGTTTCTGGTACTTTCTGTTGTTGTCATCGTCGCCGCGGGCTACAAAAGCATTTCAGGGCGAATTGCCGGTCGTGACACCGTTACCAAAAAGCGGTTCATAATTAGAAAATGCTTTATAATTACCGTGTGGTCACGGATGGTTAGCTCATTCTGTCAGCAGCCTGCATGGGACTGCCATGCCTCCTGTGGTTTACGTATTAAAGTCTTTCTCACAGAGGTCAATCAGAGGCACACACAGGCAATGTGTCTCACTGGTCCCAGTTATGCTATTCCATATGTCATTTGGCTCCGGTCCCCCCCCCCCCCCCCCCCCCACACACACACACACACACACCCCAGTATGTTAGTGACACCGTCCACAGGAGTGGAAAGAGGACATCTGGTGGCCTGTCTGGTTCTGGAGGCCAGTACCCCCCACACCGCTCCCCACCCCCCACCCCCCATCACCGTTCTCCCATGTCTCCAGAATCCATCCCGGATCTCTGGGCAATCATTTAGCTGTCACAGATCGTGAGCTGAGTGTCTGGGAGACCGTGCCTGGTGCCTGGGTGCCCACAGACCAACT
Source organism: Argentina silus (assembly GCF_951799395.1). NCBI lineage: Eukaryota > Metazoa > Chordata > Actinopteri > Argentiniformes > Argentinidae > Argentina > Argentina silus. The sequence continues at coordinate 3,350,115 of NC_139674.1, read as the reverse complement.
GCTCTCCATATGGAGAGGAACAAAAAGATGGCCCCGCGCATCTCCGTCACCTCATCACCTTCCGCTGACTCACCTGTTCTGGTAATGAGCTTCAGCACCTGCACCCAGGCGGAAATTACACCACCGTCATCGCTGTGTCACCCTCACAGTTTTCAGCATGAAGCTCCTTCCACTGCTAGAGGTGGTCCGAGGTGAACTAAAGTGTGTGTGTGTGTGTGTGTGTGTGGGGGGGGGGGGTATTAATTTAGGGACTGGTGGTGGGGGGGGGGGGGGGGGGGGGGGCGACTTACAAGGCTTGTGGAGAGAATGCTGGAGGTGAAGTAAAGCCTGTGTGTGTGTGTGTGTGTGTATGTGTGTGAGAGTGTGTATGGTTATGTCCCAAATGGTCAGAGGATGTGAACTTGACCTTATGTGGGAGGAGAAGTAAGTGTTAACATATAGAGGTGCTTCTGTCTGTCTGAGAGTTCTCTCTTTCTCTCTCTCTCCCTCTCTCTCTCCCTCTCCCTCTCCCTCTCCCTCTCCCTCTCTCTCTCTCTCTCTCTCTCTCTCTCTCTCTCTCTCTCCCTCTCCCTCTCCCTCTCCCTCTCTCTCTCTCTCTCTCTCTCTCCCTCCCTCTCTCTCTCTCTCTCTCTCTCTCTCTCTCTATCTCTCTGCAGAGCCACACTTGGAGTTGGCAGAGCTGCGGCTCCATTCATTAAGCTTTAATCTTAGTGGTCCTGGCCCCTGGCCCCTGTCAGCAGGCAGAGACACAGTGCAGCTCCCCACAGAGGCGCCCTCTCTGAATAGAGCCACTAACACACCGCTGTCTCATTACCTCACCTTTGTATGAACGCCATTCACTGCCATCCTCACATTACACGCTTAAGGCGGAATGTGTGTGTGTGTGTGTGTGTGTGTGTGTGTGTGTGTGAGTGCGTGCGTGCGTGTGTGCACGCGTGCATGCCTGTGTGTGTGTTTGTGAGTGATAGTGAAGAGTATGTGTGTGTGTGTGTGTGTGTGTGTGTGTGTGTGCGTGAGTGTGTGAGTGCGTGCGTGCGTGCGTGTGTGCGTGCACGCATGCATGCCTCTGTGTGTGTTTGTGATTGATAGCGAATAGTATGTGTGTGTGTGTGTGTGTGTGTGTGTGTGTGTGTGTGTGAGAGAGAGAGAGAGAGAACTCAACTCTTTCGGGGCTTCAGTCGACGGACTGTCTGGTGCTGATACGGAGTGGCTTTTGTGTGGTCTAGCACTCCA
>NC_139674.1:3297931-3348682 GCF_951799395.1 Argentina silus | reverse complement strand
AACCCTTGTAGTCCAAAAGGCATCCACACCAAAAAGGTATTGTAAAAGTCGCTGTTATGACTATAAGCTGGCAGTGGGTATCATTTCCATTAATGTATGTACATTAACATGATCCAAAACGTCTGAAAGTTGAAAGATATTCATGTTTCGAGTCGTGATTTTTTTCCAGCGTTCGTTCGCAAGCGTTCTATGTTGCTTTGTCACACCCAAGCCTCAGAAAACGTAACGAAATCAGTCACATAGCAGCAGAATGTGAATGTACATGTAAATAATGAGCCAAGAATGGCCGCTGCCCAGCTCAAAGCCATCGAGGCAACATGAGAGGGTTGCCTTTAAACCACTGAGAGCTGAGCTCTGTCTGTACTTCTGCAGCTAAAGCCAATATATTGAATTTCAATTATGAATATTCAGTTGTGTTCTTCTGTGTTATATTATAAAAGTAAAGTCAGTGTGTGTGTCTGTGTGTGTGTGTGTGTGTGTGTGTGTGTGAGAGTGAGTGTTTCTGTGTGTCTGTGTGTGTCTGTGTGTGTTTCTGTGAGTGTCTGTGTGTGTGTGTGTGTGTGTGCTTTCTCAATCTTCACCTCAGAGACAAAAGCCTTGCCCTCCTACACACTAAAGTGCTCCTGGGGTCCTAGACAGCCCACTCTACATTCAAGGTAGATGCCGCCCCCTGACCCTGACCTTAAGATAGGTCAGCTCTGTGTTTCCTCCCTTAAAATGTTAGCTGATGCCAAATCTGTGCCTAAGGACAAATCCTCCTTGGATCTCTCTCTCTCTCTCTCTCTCCCTCCCTCTCTCTCTCTCTCTCTCTCTCTCTCTCTCTCTCTCTCTCTCTCTCTCTCTCTCTCTCTCTCCTCTCTCTCTCTCTCTCTCTCTCTCTCTCTGTCATTCAGCAAGGCAATGTAGCAGAGGTGATTTGGAATGAAGAGGTTGCCTTGCCTGAGACATGTACTGTAAAATTCATGTGTCGCACTCACGGTAGACACTTGGGTCTTCCACGTAGGAGAGACCCGTGTTCGAACCCTGTCTGTCACAGCTGCGCAAACACAGTGATCTGCTGTGGGGCTGTGGGGCTGAGCTGACAGGAGGAGCTCTCAGGACACGGTGTGTGTGTGACACGGGGCCCAGTGGCTCCATGTAGACATACAGGACACGTTGGTGAGATGAGAGAGGGGACGTGGGGACCTAGGGTCCTGTCTCCTGTCCTATAGGTGGCCCGACATCTGCCTGGGCGGTTAACGATCCACAACCCATTAGGGTGATGGAGAGAGAAAAAAAAAGAAAAAAAGAGCATCCAAAAGCATCTAATATATCTGAATGTCATGAATGGTTGGGGGATTGCAAGACCCCCAAAAGTCATGTTTACTCAACATATGCTACTGTGAATGCCAGCTGTGGTGTGTGTGTGTGTGTGTGTGTGTGTGTGTGTGTGTGTGTGCATGCACGCACGTGTATGTGTGTGTGTGTGTGTGTGTGTCTCTGAGGCTTTGTTGCTGCTTAGATTGGCTGGTGGTTTGAGTACCTCATGAGGAACATGGAGAACCAGAATGGTCCTGTTTGCCGACGCCAGACGTAACCTTTGCGATGATGGATCCCTACACAGCGGAGGCCGTGTTTGACTTCACAGGCAGGCGATGTGAGAATCCTACTGTCAGCAGCAAGAAATCATCAGCCACAGCTGTACTGCTGAAGGAACTGTTTTCTCTTAGTATTCGGAAGGGGGGGGGGGTGGGGGGGGGGGGGGGGGGCTGAGGTGAATGATTGCCTTGCTTCTGTGGGGAGAAGCTGTGCTGTTTTCTTCCCATCGTAAATTTGGACGTTTCTTAATGGAACTCTGAGCTGTCATATCTTCTATCACTTCATGAGTTTCAGTTCTTCTAAAGTTTTTTTTTGGAAGGATTTTTTTATTTTATTTTGGAAAGCGGTTAAGACATGAATTACAACCTGAACCGAAGCCTGGGGATTAATTGAATCTGCAGATGAAGAGGAGATGAGAGAGGACGGCACTTTAGAACTATGGAGATGCAGCCATTTTGTCTGCAGTGGTGAACTCCCAAGGGGAGACGGGGAGAGGGAACCCGTTTAGACTATTGATATGCACCTATTGTTTTCTGCATTGCAGAGAAGGGATTGGGGAGGATGGAGGAGATGGGATTTTGATTGGCTGTGGGGCAAGGAGAGGACAGCTGAGATGGATGGCATTTGATTGGGTAATGAAGGGGACGCATACTGTAGCCCTTGACGGCGGTTGACCACCCTGTGGGGACTACCATGATCAATGTGGTCGTTACCCCAACTCCCCCCCCCCCCCCCCCCTTCATCTCCTCCCCCCAACCCCCTCCCTGCAGCCTCCCTGGACCACTAGTCACCCCCCCCCCCCCCCCCATCCACGTATGGAATAAATGAGGGGGAAATGGGCTATGAAAAGAGTAGTAGGTCAGTCCGTCGCGATGCAGCAAATATAAATCTCGGCCGATGAAATATGCTTCCGGGACGCCGTCCATTAGTCAGTCTGCAGAGCGTGTTGACATCTGAGCTTCGGGTACAATAACAAGGCGCGGAGCTAACGGACCTAGTGGACCTAGCCGAGTTTGGGAACGTCGAAGGAGACGAGAGACGGTCACTAACTACAGTAGGGACCTCTGTGTTAGGGACCCCCCTCGCCTCCCTCCCCCTTCCGGTCCCTTGGATGAAGGGTGTGTGCTGGTGAAAGATGAATTGTTTGGCTGAGGCGTTATGACGACGTTATGTATCATCCGGTCTCTCCTGACAAACACAGATATACCACGGCGCTGGCCATGGACGTCCCCCCATAGACAGACATGCTGCCAGGTGTCAGGTCAAACATCAGCTCTACAACACCAGATTAGGGTGTTCTGTTAGCACATCTGGTGTTCTAACAAACCCACCTGTGTTCGTGTGTGTGTGTGTGTGTGTGTGTGTGTGTGTGTGTGTGTGTGTGTGTGTGTGTGTGTGTGTGTGTGTGTGTGTGTGTGTGTGTGTGTGTGTGTACCATACGGCCCCTGGTGGACATGGCAGTGATCTGGGAGGAGTGTTATCGTTGTGCTCTGTGTTCACACTCCTCCAGCTCGGCACAGAGTTCCAGTGTTTGTGGACTTGGCTGTCTGTTTGCTCATCTTAATGGATTCACCCAGAGGCAAGGCTCTGGGCATACAGTCATACCGTAGACACAAGAGAAAGGGGGGGAGAGAGGAGGAGAGAGGGGGAGAGAGAGGGGAGGGGGTGGAGAGAGAGAGAGAGAGAGGGAGAGAGAGAGAGAGAGAGAGAGGGGAGGGGGTGGAGAGAGAGAGAGAGAGAGAGAGAGGGGAGGGGGTGGAGAGAGAGAGAGAGAGAGAGAGAGGGGAGGGAGAGATAGAGAGAGAAGGGGGGTGGAGAGAGAGAGAGAAAGAGGTGGAGAGAAAGAGGGAGGAAGGGAAAGAGGGAGGGAGAACATGGGAGAAAAAGGAGAAGGAGGAGAAAGAGGGATGGAGAGAAAGGGGGAGAGAAACAGTGTGAGATAAAGGAGGAGGAAGAGAAAGAGGGAGAGAGACAGCCGGGGAGAGAGACAAGCGGTAATATACAGAGGGGATGAGAGAAAAAAGGGAGTGAAAGACGACAAGAGAGAAAAAGAGAGAGAGAGAGAGAGAGAGAGGGAGGGAGGGAGGGATAGAGAAAGAAAAGAGAGAAAAGAGAGAGACAGAGATCCAGATGGGGGCACTATAGGACTTACTATCCGCTCTTCTCTGCACTGACAGTTAAACAAATGGGGGGCGGCGGACTCAGGGACATGTCCTCTCTTTCTCTCACTCACTCTCTCTCTCTCTCTCTCTCTCTCTCTCTCCATCTCCCTCCCTCCATCTCCCTCCATCTCCTCGAGAGCCAGACTGGGACGGTTCATTGCGCAGTAAAAATGAATGGGCTATGGCTTCGGCTGTGCTCTCACAGCAAGGCTTCCGAGAGAGGTCGTCTCCCCCCCTCCGTCTCCCCCCCCCGTCCCACCCGTACCCCCGCCCCCCCCCCCCGTACCCCCGCCCCCCCCCCCCCACCCAAACGAACGCTGCAGAGATAAGATGTCTCCCTCCTGCAGGCACGTCAGTTTAACCCTATCAGATAATGACAACATTTGTTTGTGTTTGTCATGCTGTGCTCCCAGCAGCCCTTCCTCTGACGCAATGGCCCATGCTCCTCTCTCCAGCGAAGACAAAGGGAAAAGAGCCACCCTGCAAAATCAAATAGCTCTGGAAGGGGGTGGGGGAGGTGGAGGGGGGGGGGGGGGTTAATGTATTCTAAACTTCCAAAAACATCCCTCGGCTGTTTTCTAAGGCCACAGGAGAATATTGGCAGGGGGGGGGGGGGGGGTATTGTTTTCACGATGGGGCCTCTGTTTCTGATGGGGGGGAACAGTGTGTAGAGGAGGTGATTTAGAATCACGCTCTGGTAATGGGTTGGCCCTGCCTGTGGCGCGTCTGGACCTTGTGGATGTCCTCTTGGCCTAATGGTAGACGCTTGTGTCTTCTACTTGGGAGACCCGGGTTTGAACCCCGCCCGTCCCAAGCGCACCATGTCACCAACTGTACACCAGCAGAAAGTGGAGGATGGAGGGGATTCAAACTATTATAGGGGACGTTTACCTGAAATCCATCTTCATGTGTATTTCTGGTCAATTCACGATGCCGTGTTGAAATATGTCAGATGAGTTTTTGCGCTCTGACCCTGCCCTACTACAGAACGCCAGTGATTCCCAGAGAGCAACATACGCGAGCTCTTGTGCTGTTCAACAGAAGGACCTCATGTGGGAGAGAGAGGGGAATCTTAGGAATTGTAGGAATTGACTCAAATGGGCAATTTGGACTGATCAGGGCATTCAGGGCATTCCAAAGTGAGATATCTTGACTCAGAGACCATTTTAAAACACTTTTTTTTGTGAATGTGTCTACTATTGAATACTGAAAACAACAATTCACTGGATTACAGGGTAACATTCTGCTTTAAGAAGGATGTCCACTTTACCCCATACCTGGTACTCAAACTGGCATCCAGGCTAAAGCGGTTATTCCCGACCAGATGAGTACAAACCTACACATGTAATAACTAACATAAACAACTTGGTAATAATAGGCTACTGTTGTTGTTGCTCCATTTTTAGGCCCTTGTATCCAGTCAATTAAACTCCCGGTGACCCAAAGCCTCATTCCGGTTTTCCTGAGAGTCAGCAAAGGCAATATGGTAAATAGCGTCATTTAGAAGAGAATGGCGGCGAGCGTATCGCACGCCAGGGCCACTCTGATGAGGCTCATTGAAGGGGAAAAAGGGAGCCCCATTACAGAGTGTAATCACTTTAAGCTCCATTAAGGACGCAATAACTTCCAGTGTTTTCACAGAAAACAAAAAAGTCCAGCTCCTCGATCTATACCGTCCCCTTGAATTGGACAGGGAAAAAGCAACATCGGTTTCTACTACTGCTACCGCTAATGAAGTGACTGACTGACTGACTGACTGGCTAAGATCTGGCTGCAGCCTCCTCTGTGCCAGGGGCTAGATTGCTGCAGGCAGGATGTCTCTGTTGGCCTTGTCTCGTTTTACAAGCTCATTAGTTTGAATGTTCTACTTCGACTTTTAGTCAATTAGTAAGTTAAGGACAGTTAATGCCTGTATTTTGGGGTTATTAATGAAAACATCTAAGTTGAGTACTTTGGTAGGCTATATACTCTGTATTCATGCTGTATTTGTGTGTGTGTGTGTGCGCGCGTGGGTCCATTCAATACGAATATGGAAACTCAGCTTGATTGAAATGACAGAGCATATACCTAAATATAGATCATGGCATCTGATGTCACGTACCTCAGTACCCTTAACTCATTAGGCGACGAAGCCCTGGTTGGCGAAACAAAACGATAAAACTCACATCCAAACGGTGTTCATTCACTTGCCGACACATTCATAACCCTCATCTTTGTGTCCGACACCCGCTTCCCGCCTACGACCTCTCAGTGTGTGAGAAGTCGCCCAGCATGACAGTGTGAAGCCTTTATTAGTCTCTTGCTGTGTTGACCCACCATGTACTGAGAGGTAGGGGTTGGGGTAATTGGGTACACACACGCACACACACACATACACACACACTTGTGCATGCGCACACACATACGCAGGGGCGCACACACACACACACACACACACACACACACACACACACACACACACTCTCGTTCTCGCTCATACTGTCTCTCTGTCTGTCTGTCTGGCACACAGAGTGGTCTGTGTGGTCTTCTCCTTCCCTGCTGTGGCGGGGAGCAGGAGTAGGCAGGTGGGGGGCTTTGAAGTGGAAGCATTATAGACCCATTTATCTGACCCTCTCACAGGGGCTCTTAGCTGAGACAGGGAGCCCATTACAAGCAGTACACACACACATACAGACTCACACACACACACACACACACACTCACACATACAGACTCACACACGGACGCGCACACACACACACACACACACACACATACAGAGCAACAGTTGGAAGTCTCTTCCAACTAACTTTGCCTCGACAAAAAAGCATCTCAGTTTGTAAGGTTTTCTATTTGTTCCTCTGGAAAGACACTGAATCTTCGAAGCTCCTGGAGAGCCTCAGCACGACAGGCTTTTGCTCCAGCTCAGCACTGACATGCCTGATTCCGCTCCTCAAGGTTATGGAGATCAGTTGATTAGTTCAACATCAGGTGTGTGATACAGCACCAGGCGGAGAACAACAACCTGGACCTACTGCGGCTCTCCAGGTCCAGGATTGAGTATCGCTGCTCTAAAATGTCTGCTACTGCAGTTGTGTATTATCTGGCCCCCTGGTATCTCCTACATCACTACGAGAGCTCCTTACCGGGGATGGCTCGTCCTATCTGTTAGAATATATTACCTGAGGCCCAGGTGTGTCTCCTCTTGAGGCCCAGGGTAGACAGCTGGTGTCCAGGGACCTGACAGCAACGTGTCCAGGAGGAAATTCATCGCCTCGGTAAAGATGCAGGTGTAATCACACTCGCAATGAGTTGTCTCCATCCACTTCTGTGTAAGCCGGGGACAGCTGCTGCTGTGTGTGTGTGTGTGGTTGCGGTGTGTGTGTGTGTGTGGTTGTGGTGTGTGTGTGTGGTTGCGGTGTGTGTGTGTGTGTGTGGTTGTGTACGGGAATGATTTTTTGTTTGTTTGTTGTGTCTTTTTCCACAGTGTCTCTCGGCGGACAGGGGCTTGAGAATGAGACGGTGGGTCTCCACGGAACGCAGCCCACGAGCCGCAGAATAAATCAATGAAGACGTGGCGGAGCGGCGAGCGAGGGAGCGAGGGGGAAAGGGAGGAAATGGATTTTACTCTGCGGACGGGGGGAGATCGGAAAATTACCCTGCTTCATTGCCATGCCAGTCCAGATAGCGGTGTAATGTATGGGCCCGCATCAAAACAGTGAACGAGACGGCAAAGAACCACAGGGTGGAATATCTCTCCATCGCGCCGGGGTGGAGGGAGGGAGGGAGGGAGGGAGGGAGGGAGGGAGAGAGGAGCCAGGGAGAATTGATATCTCCCCTGCAGTCGTTTTTATGTAATAAGCCCATTAAACCGGGTAGCGTCTCATTCCTCCATATCCAAGCAAAGCATATTTGTCACTGGAATGGGCTTCGCAGGGCATCCAGTATTATTGAAGGCCCTTAGAGATAACATCGAAACATGTATTGGTTTCATGTAGCATATTTAGAATGACATATCCTCTTAAACCTCATTGTGAGCGGAAAGGGGATGCTAGCCACAGAGGTGTACGTCATGGGCCATGGTTGTGTGTGTGTGTGTGTGTGTGTGTGTTTGGTCCAAGGAAAGCACTCTGCTTTTACACAAAGGACAGAGTTATGAAACACCTCTCTTTGGGGTGGCAGTCACAGGGCTGTGTGTCCTAATGGTTTAAACACCCAGCCTAGTGTTTCTGAATATATATCTGTGCAGGGAATTGATGGTCGGAGTGACACACACACACACACACACACACCCACACACACACAGACCTATGGTAAAACAATTACAGTTTGCACAAGAGTGGAGCTGCTACCCTGCCTGGGAGTTCAGTAATACCATCAATCCACCATTTGGGGAAAAAAAGACCCCCCGGCTTGATTAGACTCTTTTTCAAAAGCCTCTTAAAACTACAAATCCATCCACCCCCCTGGCTTCGGCATCGTTAAATGTCAGCCAACACCAACCCACCACATTGAGGATTCACTAAATGAAACACGTAGACAACATGGAATTCTATTTTAAAAGCACTTTATTAAATAGTCTGGACGATTCATACATCTCCAATCAAATCATTATCCAAGTTCTACAGCTTGTCATGTTACATCATCTCGGGACCTGCCAGATGAATTAATGAATGCAGTCACCATTACAGTGTTTCCTCGATTGCTTACACCATTTGGATGAAACTGAAGGTCACATGCCCACAGCAATAACATACATGAGCACAACAGTAACATTTTCAGCAAAACATTTAGTCATTGCTTTCACGCAAAATGCAAATGTTAAGCACCTTTCTGTAAAACTGTGAACACAACTCTCATAAGACACACACATCTATTGAGGAAGTGGAAGTGCAAACAAAATGTAATTATGTCCTCAGTCTTTTCTCCATCAGTCTGTAATCACAACTGACATGTGGCCTGGCAGGTAGGAGAGAATACATTCCTGGAAGGGTTTTTGTTGGTACTTTTTGTGTTCTACAGTAATGCATTTTTTGTTATTGCAACTACCTGGCTTGATTCTGAATATTTTAGATGAATTTGATTTAAATGTATAGGAAGCAATCATATTCTCTGTACTACCATCAACTTTATAGTACAAAGTTTTTCTGCTCAGTTGGATTCTTACTGTTTTTCACCTGTCTGTACCTTTGTTTTCAAATGATATAGATATTGATGGTTATAGTTACTATTTAATGTGTCATTATGAAATGAATAGTGGACTGAACATTTCATTCGATGACAAAGGATACTGTTTGATGCATTGATTCGCTTTCGCGACGTATTCTAAGTTGAGACTTACAGTGCATTTTGCTAAAGAAATGTGGCGAAATCTTGACAAACGTATTAACTATTTAGAATAATGTGTTAACTGTTATGAAACGTTGAGTTTCAGAAAACGTGCTCAAGCAATCGAGAAAAAAAACGGTAAGCCACAGACAGGGAGGACCCGCATCTTTTCTGGGTTAGGGTCACCTTGATCACCCCCGTCACCGAGCACAGTGAGATAGTGGTCACCTGACACATCGCACCTCTGTGGGAGATAATATCAGCTCCGGTAGGGTGTATAGCACCGTCCTCTCATTCAGTCAGCGTCTTACAAAGTCAGAGGGTCCGCAGGGGACATCCACACTCCCAGCAGGATTCAAAGCATGAGGTGATATAATATGGGCATTCACAGCAACCAGTTATGGACTTGGAAAGCTTTCAAAGCACTGAGCCGAGCTCCCGTGGTGTGGAGATAAGTTTAGCCTGACTGTGTGTGTGTGTGTGTGTGTGTGTGTGTGTGTGTGTGTTGAAAGGAGTTAACACACAGTGGATGGTGATATATAGGCGCATGTCTGTATCCTGCAGTTGACTGCAGAGAGCTGAGCTGCAGCAGAAAGCAGCATCTGTCAAATGGCAGCCTAGTGTATAATTCTGATGGAGCTAAGTCATTATGATGGTACCCAAAGACATTACCTCACACACACAAGAAAACTCTCTGGCAGTGGCAGCGGTGTCTCAGAATGGGATGTTATTACGCACAGGCGCGCGCACACACACACACGCACGCGCGCGCACACGCACACGCACACACACAGAGAGAGCGCTATCTCTTTACTACAAGAGGCTTAGACATATCATGTCAGGTCTTTTCAGTAGAGCTCAGTCCATGAACATGCCATGCCAGACATATGGATATAGGTCCCATGGAACCATTAGTAATGATTGGTAATAACCTGAGTATTGAGAATGGGAGCTGTGTCCTCTATAGCTTGTATTGGTCATGGGTGACCTTTCTGACCTTTCACTTTGCTGGAGTAGTTAAGATCAATGGTCCATAGCTGCAGCACATACACAGTGGTATACCAATAGGAGCTGCATTATGCTCTAATAACACATCAAGAAATAAAACAATTCAATGAGATAATGACCTATAAATATATATAGTTTGGCATAGCGGCAGTAACTCTCATCTAAGGCGAACTTTAATAAAACCTACAAAAATTCTTTAAAAAAAAACAGCCTTGTGATTTGTTTTTTGCAGTTCCTAATCTCTGTCTTCACAAGTACAACGGGTGTGAAAACATCTACATTTGGGCTCCAACGACCTCCCTCCCTCCCTCCCTCCGTCCGTCCCTCCGTCCCTCCAGAGAAATCAAGACCAGCTTGACGCCTCGCCTCTCCAAAGGAGGGTGAGTCTGCAGGGAGAGAGGGAGAGGAAAAAGTCTTGACCGGAACAATAACTCTCTAAAATAACTCCTATTAGAAGCCACGAGGACGGCCTGAGCCACAGGTAACTAACCAAAACAAAACCCACTTAGCCGCCCCCAGATTCCCCAGGAGCCTCTCCTGGGGAAGCTCGCCCACATCTTGCTGCCTCTCTGGGCCACCGCAACGGTAACAGTGATATCTACCTGATATCTCCTTCAGAGACGGTCCACTGAGTTTAATCTGAGAACCAGGACAGGAGCCACACACACAAGCACCTCTGGCCTGCGCTCCTCAAGAGGAGCGGATACAAGTTTAGACATCTGTGGTCTGGGCACAGAGTAACGTGTACTGTAACATTTGGAAGATACCGAGCGCCTAGCAATAGTTGTACTCAAGACATCTTTGACATGGTCTGTGAGGACAGTGAAATAGCAGCAGCCCGGTCAGGTTAGGTGAGCTGGACGTCCTTAGCACCAGGGGCATCTAAAAACCAATGTGGTGATTGGACCTGTCGACATGTCTATCGAGTAACAGAACGGTTCTAGTGACTTTGCCACGCAGGTCTGCAGTACAGTGTATAAGGGGGTCCTGAAAGCTTGACCCGTACTGGACAGTTTAAAGTGATTACGATCAGAACGCGTAGAAGTGAACACAGTAGATGGTGAGGGGGGTCTATGGTGCACAGACTGTGTAGGGGTCCTCGAACACACACTTCTCTTCGATGCCGCGGGCGAACAGCTTGATCAGCTGGCTGTGTACGCTGCGGAGAGACACACACGCACACACACACACACACGCAGATGGAGTTCAGTTAACACACATCTCAGTCACAATCGGAATGAACATTGACATGATGACTATTCCTTTTCAATGGGCCATAACGGTCCATATGGCAGATGTAAAAGCAATGGAATGGAGCTTCTGTGTAGATCTTGGAAGGGAAACAGTCCCTCTGGAGGGAGTCTGTCACTGTGGCATGGAGATGCTCGGCAACCGATTATAAACATTAAACACAGATGATACTGGAAGGACTTTGCCTCCGCCCCTTCAATGAGTTTCTCTCCCCTGAATTCCAGCCAGTGTCACATACACACACACACACACACACACACACACACACACACACAGGCAGGCAGACAGACACACTCACACACACACAGGCAGGCACAGACACACTCACACTCACACACACACACACACACACACACACACAGGCAGGCAGGCACACACACACACACACACACACACACACACACACACACACACACACACACACACACACACACACACACACACACACACACACACACACTCACACACACACAGATAGACAGACACACACACACACACACACACACACGCACACACACACACTGGTGTGGTGTTTTAACACTGAAAACACTGGTGGCCAACTCCTCTTTTCTTTTTTCCTCTCTCTGTTCTTCTCTTTTTTTTGGCCAGGGTTATCACCATCAATTATCTCAACACCCCGTTTGCTGACTCACTCCAAGAACAATTACTGGTGAGGAAAATGCAATGAATGAGTGGACCTGTATTTTAATGAAAGGGGAGTAAGCTTTTAACAGCGGGAGGCCTATTAGATTAGCAGCATTACACAGCTATGCATCATTGACAAAGTTCGACGGGCACATAAAGTAAACGATGCATTCAGGAGCACTATATTAAGATATTCTCTTTGATACTGTGGTAGAGTGAGTGTGAGACCACCCATCCAGAATATGGATTATTAATAGACCGTTGCCTAAAGTCAATGGCTCGGGGCGGGCCGTCTCTGAGTTTGGGAACATAGAGATAGTGACAGCTAATGGTTATGCTGCACTAGTGAGTTTCGACTGTTGTGTACCCGACCTGTTGTGTACATCTCCTTCCCCTCTATGTGCATCTGCAGCTGGTAAAGGGATAGTTCACTATTTTCAGGGTAAGGAACCATCTGACTCTGAGGGGTAAAATAGTGAACTGTCCCTTTAAGATATACTCCCCCAATCCCAGTCTGTCTCTATACCCATGTGCACCAACTTTACAGGACTGTATGTGGTTACTTACCACTGTCAGCTAGTGAGGGTCCCAGGTAGTGTGTCAGTAGTATGGAGAATGTGTCTCTGGTATATCTGCTGTGTGTGTGTGTGTGTATGTGTATGTATGTATGTATGTATGTATGTATGTATGTATGTATGTATGTATGTATGTATGTGCGCGTATGTATGTATGTATGTATGTATGTGCGCGTATGTATGTATGTATGTATGTATGTATGTATGTATGTATGTATGTGCGCGTATGTATGTATGTATGTATGTATATGTGTGTGTGTGTGTGTGTGTGTGTGTGTGTGTATATGTATGTATGTATGTATTTGTGTATGTATGTGTGTGTGTGTATGTATGTATTTGTGTATGTATGTGTGTGTGTGTGTGTGTGTGTGTGTGTGTGTATGTATGTATTTGTGTGTGTGCGTGTGGCCTCGATCGGTAGGCTCTCTCGTACCCGACTTGTATGGCCGCGTGGGGCAGGATCTCTCCGTCGCAGTTCCAGTTGCTGTGGCTGGTGCCGTACCCGCAGGCCGCATGGCTGGCACAGATCTGGCTGAACCTCTGCTTCCCGCCCTCACTCAGGTCCAGCTCCGAGCCGCCCGCCTCGCGGTGCTTGGGCACGAACCGGAACCGCCTCACCCGGTGCACCTCAACGAACGAGTGGTCGAACTGGAGGGGCGGAGAGAAGGGACGGACGGACGGAGGGAGGGACGGACGGAGAGAGGGACGGACGGAGCAGGAGGGATAAGGGGGTGGGGGAGGTGAGGAAAAGGTTGATGAGGGGAAGGGAGGGGAGGGGAGGGGAGGGAGGGCATGAAGAGGGGATAGTTGGAGAAGAGAGGGTGGAGGGATGGACAGATGGAGGGAAAGCAGGGATGAAAAAAAAGTAAACCCACACACCCTGGGTCTCAGTCAAGTGAATCAGTCAACACAGCGCCCCCCCCCCCCCCCCCCCCCCCCACCCCAGCAGCTGTATTCCCACTCCAGCACTCTCCATTCTAATTCACAGGATCTATCTCCCTGAGCGGAGTGCCAGCCATTTATTCTCCATCACGCTCACTTTATGTCCGCTGCTGCTTAGCATGCACACAAGCTGTCTCTTAAAAGGCTTTTCTGACAAAACTATGAATACATTTAGTGGCTCTCTCACACTTGGGTTCTCTCTCCTTCGTGGATGGCTATGCAGATATTACTGGGGCATAATGCAGTCATCGTTGCCGCCCCCCCACACACACACACACACACACACCGCCTCCCCCACCCACCCCCCCCACTCCCATCTTCTGGCTGTCCTGGGTGAGTGAGGCTGCGTAATCAACCAGAGGCCTGTTTGTGTTTTTGTGTGTGTGTGTGTGTGTGTGTGTGTGTGTTAGATCCAGGGCTCTCAGGAGAAAGAGGGATATTTACGATAAGGGAGTGAGTCCTGGGCAGCCTGTCTGAACTAAGGTAAACCCCTGATTAAAAAAGAGCTGTGTCAGCAAAGCGGTGTGCAAGCAAAGCACAGGGCATATTTTTCTCTCGCTCTCCCTTTCCCCTCTCAATCTCTCACCTCTCTCCCCCTCTCTCTCCCCCTCTCCATCATTCTGGGCAGACCCGTAGGTTGAACCCATGACATTATGCCACTCAACACTAGTGAGTGTTGACTGTGAGTGACTGAGGTTGTTTTCACTCTCTACTAACTGAACTTTTGACTTTTAAAACATATATATATATATTTTTTTTAAGATTCTGAAAACTAGGATAGGAAACTTGGAGAACAAGTACCTGGTCGTCCTTGGTGGTGTGACGCAGGAGGTGGCGGAGGAAGTCCAGACGGGAGCACTTGCGTACGAGGATGAGGTCGGTGGTCCCGTCGGCCAGGTGAGCGGCGGGGGACAGGCCCTTGGGGCTGCGGGGGCACGCACAGCTCATGCTGGCCGCGTTGATGGCTATGAACTTTCCCCGGATCACACGCCACACGCCTACGTAGGGAAAGAGAGAGAGAGAGAGAAAGAGAGAGACAGGAGGGGCGGGGGGGAAGAAGAGAGAGAGAGAGACAGGAGGGGCGGGGGGAGAGAGAGAGAGACAGAGGGAGAGAGAGGAAGACAGAGAGGGAGAGAGAGAGAGAGAGAGGAGGGGCAGGGGGGAGAGAGAGAGAGAGGGAGAGAGAGAGCAAGAGAGGGAGACAGAGAGGGAGAGAGAGAGCAAGAGAGGGAGCGAGAGAGGGAGAGAGAGAAGAGAGACAAGGGAGACATGAGACTTAGCCAGAGCTGCACTCACATATTGACTATTGGAGGTGGGCCTAAACACAGCGGGGCTGTTGGTTTACAGCATGTGTCTCAATGTTTACAGTATGTGCCCACTGTAATTCAACCCTGTTCAACTCTCCACAGTCCTACTCTCCAGACACAGTCGTGGTTGAACAGTGCATGAACACAGTACACAGTTTGAACTCTCAGGTAAGCTAACACAGTCAGCCCGATCAAGAGCGTAGATCGTGGTAAATGTCTACATTTAGATGAATATCTGACTGTTTTATGTTCACATTTCAGGGGGGATTAGGGGGATCCCTGGCCATAAAACGCTTCATTAGTCTTCCCCTTGTCTCGTATAACAAACTCACGGGAGCGATAGCACGAGGCGCCATGAACAAGCCTAGTGAGATTAAAAGACCCAACATTTAATTGGGAAATCACTGATTAGATGTTTAAAAACACAAATCGGTGGGAACCGTTGAAGTGAGGAGCGCGTTTGCATTTCCGGCTTTCTCATTTGCAGGAAAACAGCGTCGTGGCCCATTGCTTCAGCGATTGTGGGAGATTTTCTCTTTTGCCAAAACGAGTGATAATGACCGGGTGCAAATCTTCCTGCCAGGCCGTCTCTGGCAAGGCGGCCATTTTCCTGATTAGTGGAGTTCCGTCTCCCTCCATTCCCCCATCGCTCCACAGGGACACTCCGCATCCAGCCAGCCAGGGCAGAAAGTCACGGAAATTAACAATTCGCCAACTATACTAATTAAAGCCATGGATTGGAAGGGAGTTCTCTCTATAAACACAACTTATCAGCTGCTGGGAGACAACAAATGCCAGCTCGAGATGTGGCACTCAGTCCGGAGTCTCCCTAAGTGGGCTTGTGTGTTGTGGGTGCTGGGTTGGGGGTGGGTTGGGGGTGTTAAATAATGGAGAAAGTGGTTTATGATCAGAGAAGTGGGCTTGGGTGCCTGTGTGTGTGTGATCATCTACTGGTCATGTAGTCTGCCTCTGGGGTCTTGTACAGCAATGAGACCGAGGAGGACAAATGATGGGACAGAAGGGACATCACACTTATGGCTGCGCGGTGGGCCGCTTGGTCAGCAGACATTGCAACAGGGAATATCCACACCCAGATAGCATAGGCACACACAGACACACAGACGCACACACAGACGCACACACAGACACACACACACACACACACACACTACTGGAAGTGGACTGTCTCTCCATACCCTTGTCAGAGTTATCCTCGGCCATCTTGCAGACCACCTTGTCCCTTGACAGGAGCTGCCCGTTGTGTTGGCAGACAGGGCACCTGAGGGAAGAACACACTCAGGACTTGGAACTATGATGGAACCACCACCCCCTGTGCTCTGACTTCCATTATCCTCTGGTCAAATAGAGTGGTCAAACGGTACGAGAAGGATGAGAGTGGATCGTTTCTATTTACCCAGATCGGCACTGTAATGTGTCCCTTGGGTCTCCAAGGTTATCCTCGGCCGGGAGAAAGGAGACAGTCCCTTCATAGTAGTGATGTGTTAGAAATGTCTTTAGACCTGCAAGGAAAAAAAGACACAACGTGTTTCGTTTAAACGCCTGACACTGTGCAAACGTCACGCGTGAAACTTCATTTCTCCTTGTTTCTTCACTCGTTGAAAAACTTGAAAATGTATTTACTCTCGTTCGTGTTTTTTTCGTTGGTGACCGACTCTGTCATGTTATGCATGAGTCATTGTTGTAATGATGGGTCTGCAGATCTCATTACACTCGTATCTGTACTTGATACTCGTAATTGAATACAATGTTGTTGAGTTGCGAGTGTGAAGTATAATTCGATCAGAACGCACCCGTCACTGCTCCTCCTCCCATTGGTTTACAGACGGCTTCAACTCGCCAAAGGAGTAATCATTTTGAGATAAAAAGGAATCCGCTCCGATTACGGAAAATATACAGTACATATAATATACGCCATTTAGCTGACGCTTTTATCCAAAGCGACTGACATTGCAGTGAGTGCATACATTTCTCAGTATATATTGTCCAACTGAGCCACAGAAGACCACGGATAATATCTAAAAATTACCGGGTGATGATCGTATATCTTGTAAAATGCGCAAATACTTCAACAAGTACGTGACACGCCCATCGTTTCACCTGACTAGATAAAGATAAACGGTCTAAACAGAAACAACACAACAGTTTACCTGAGAGATCATATCTGGCAGGCCCCATCCATCTCTTCCTCTCGCTGTCCGTCAGCACGTCTCCGTAGAAACCGTAGCCGAGCAGCGAGACAGAGTACCTGATGAAGGTGTTGTTGTGGTGGACAGAACAAATGTCCATGGGCTGGGAATCACCTGTAGGGAACAGACACGCACGCACGCACGCACACGCACACGCACACACACACACCAGGATGCAGGATCAACAACAAACCCCACCGTTTGGTATGCCGATCATATCTGATCTAAGATCCAGAAACGCTGAACATATAGCGGCACGCCGACTGTAGGTATGTGGGCCAGCGAAGGACTGGTGTGTAGGAAACACAATTCACCGTTACGGTTCATTTGTACGTTAACTGGGCATAATATTATATTAGTTAGTACACATACAGCACATTAGTTCAAGAGATCTGCTATTGAGACAGAGATGTATTGGTTCCTGCTACTTTATAACAACTCCATGCTTACATTCTGAATGGCCGCGGAGAAGACTACTCACCCACGATGATGTGTAGAGTGGAAGTTACTGGATCATTGGCGCCTACTGTGGCATAACAGATGCAGTCAGTTGAACCTGTTTGATACAAGATAAAGGTCACAGACAGGTCAGACTGATGCAATAAATCTAAGGAAAGATCGCAAGCTTCTGAATGCATTACCGTCGTTGTTTCTGTCAACAAAGTATCATAGACTTCAGACAGGCCTTTGGGATTTATGACTGAGTAACAATAAACACAGTTAAAGAGTTTTATGTTGCAGACACGAGAAGACACTTCCGTTGTAGAGATATCAAAGCCGATGGTTCTGAGCAATCAGTACACACTAGCCAGCAAATGAGGGGGAAAGATAGACCTCCACTTGAGAGAAATGTTCGGTTTGACTTCAAAATCTTGACTTGAGAGAGAGGTAATGGGGCCTCTATCTATCTCTAAATATATCTATCTATCTATCTATCTATATATCTATCTATCCATCCACCGTGTCTGGCATAATTTCAAGCATATCTGTCACAGTTTGATAATTTACTTCGACTGAGACGCACGAATGCCACCAAAGATGAGAGCAGACTTATTTCCATCTCCGACGGCGGATGTTTTCAGCTGACTCACAGAGGCGTGACAGAGAGGAGTCTGGGAGATCGGCCCCGCCATTTACCGATGGACACAGAGATGAGTATGAAGATGAGCTCTTCTCCTTTCCCTCCTCGTCCTAGCCTAGTAATCACATTCCACTCTTTCAAATTGCTCAAGAGAGTGCCACCAGATGACACCAAGCGTAAAATGGTGACATATGCCGACTGGCTTCCTCCACTCTTTTCTGAGAAGTCACTGAATTCAAATGAGAAAAGCAGTCGAAAAGCTTTTGTTACCACTTTATTCCTAATTCTGAAAAAGAACTCTTGTTCTCTGTAGAAACGTGTTCAGGTGACTGCTGACTGTGCAAGTCAAGCATGCAGTTTCAAACCAAAACCACAATATGCTAGTCAGACAAACTTAATCTCTCGCGACAAATCTAAAAATATCCCCTGGTGACTTTCCAGATTACTATCTTGCTCACATCTTGGCAGCTTGACTCACTACCGCTTTCCAAGGCTCCACTCACTGACAAAGCGGCTGCACAAACTACCCTAGCACAAAAAAGCAACAACCCGAAAACAAACCATTTACCTCAATGTACCTGGAAGGCCTACGATAAGGCTAGGAATGAGTGGATTAATACACTGTGACAAGGCATCTGATATCCCCATGGAGTTTAATACACCAAGGCTCGTGTGCTGTGTTCACACAGGCCTAGTAAACACTCATAAAATCATAAAAAGTCCATTTGAAGCAGATGTCCATTTGATACCTGTCTGTAATGCACCACGTTGATAGGCGTTGTAGACGTACACATCCTGGTGTACGGGAACTACAGTGTACAAAACTAAGGCTGCTACTTATCAGCTCGTCAGCCTGTCAATGGTTTAACAATTGATTGGTATCATAAGTAACCCAAGCTCAGGGTTTACGCAGGCTATAAGCAGCAGCATAAGAAAAGGCCAACGGAAGTTCAGTGGGGTTAGACACACAAGATAAATACCAAATTGAGACAAAATAGATAAAGACACGAACACATGAGGTTATACAGTAGTAACGTAAATCACATTCTCGATTGTTGTTTGATCGTTCTCAATTGTTAGGAACACAACTCCTCGCGTCCTCTCCTCCGTCCTCCAGTGGAAAAAGGCTTAATTCACCAACTGCCAAAGAATTCCAGAACACTCACCACCTAGAGTGAATGAAAGTGTTTTATGTGGTATTTACAGAGCAACAATACTTTCATTGGCAACAAAATGAAACATCATGACTTATGCATTTTTAGTGAATAAAGTCACCCTTGGCACTCTAGAATATTGACAATTTGGGCGACTTTATTCCCCCTCGGCACTAAATGAGTTAAGGGCTTCTTATTCTGGACCTCCATAACAGCAGGCACCCACAGTAGATGCAGAGCACTGCTCTTCTACTCCAGAGGCCCCATGACCTCCTGAGCTTATTCTCTCCCATCATACTGAGGGATAGAGACCTAATGCATTCCACCGTTATGGAATTTATGATGATTTAAAAACTGCCACCCAGCATGCACTCTCTAATGGAGTTTTGAGTGATAGACTCTTCACCAGTCCCAGTGGGACACCATGTGCCCTGTTGCTATAGGGATTCTTCACAGTAACTTGGCAACCGAGAGATCACACAACACGGGGTTAAGGTTACCCACTGGCTGAAGTCAATCATAGCTTTCACTGGAGATATAAAATAGTCCCACTCAACGGGCTAGCACAATAAATGCCTTCTCAACCACTGGCATTAACTTCACTTCTTGCATAACTAGGACCAGATGCTTTCAGGTCAGGCAAAACTCCTGGAACTATCTATAACTTTATCTCCATCCCTGTTCTAAAACCCAAAGTCACTTTAAGCAAATGTGGGATGACAAAAATAACAATACTGCATGATTTTGTTGGTGGTACAGTAAAATCCTTTTAAAAGTTAGCATTCCGACCCAAAAAGGCCAAAAATAACAAATAAAGCGGGCCAACAAAAACAAAACAGTAAACAAAGCATAAAATATTCAATAAAAAGTTGCAAGCCATTTACAATGTCTAAATCTCGTGGAATCTTGGTCCAGATCTGGGTCCACATCCACAGTGGGTTCCCTCTTTCTCTCTCTCACCTGCAGGGATGATCCCGATCCGGAGGACGGATGGAACCAGGTTCTCTTCTGGTCGGTTCTCGTCCACCCCAGAGTCACTCTGGGTCCTAGAGACCAGCCCGTGGACGATCTCGCTGAACATGCCGTCCCCACCCACACACACCACCCTGCACCGGGACAGACACAATGCTTGAGATACACTCCTCTCTGACCAAGTGTAATAACAATTAATGACCGAAAACAATTTTTCAAGTGAGTAGTTATGGCTTTGACACCTGCTATAGTGCTGTATGTTAGTCTACTGTACTTCAAACAACATGTTCACCCACTGGGTAGGTTGCTTAGGATTCAAAGCTTCTCTGAAACAGCCTATTTCGACTAATGCTATCGCCCAATATGGTTACAAATCAAGTGTCATAACAACCTACAGTAGTCACTCATCAAGTGTAATGTGACAATGTTATGACTAGTGTAATGAACAATACCCTTGGGCAAAATGTATATGTATTCGCGTAGGACTCTAACAAGACCATTTCCTTACCATTTGTCCACAAGTGAAAAATCTATGGCAGTAATGTAGCCAGTAATTGCATTGACTGTACTGAAAGAGCAATCAATTTGAAAGTTTACAACTCCCAAATAGAGAACTCTTTTAGACAAACTACTGGTTAGAACAGTAGGTCAACGGATTCTCTGTAGGCAGGATCTGAGTCATGTTTCTTTTTAAGCTTTCATGTTTCCATTGTTTCCTCCATGCTGTCATCAAAGTCCACAAAGTTCACTTCTCAGCAGTTCCCTCTCTAAGATATGAGTGCAGTGTTCTTGCACTGACGCACAGAGGCCTGTCTCTAGTACAGAGCAGTCATTTCTGACTGCTGAGAAAGGGGGGGGAGCTATTCCTCATGTTGGGGCTCAAACTCACCCGTCATAATTCTGTAGATCTGCCTCTGTTTTCAAGTGGTCCCTGGCGTGATTGGCACGCTCCGTGACTATGGAAACACATTTTAATAACAAGCATTCAACATGTATTTATTTATTCAGCAATTTGCACAGCCATTATGCTAGAGCAGAATGGTTAAGCTCCCCATGAAAAAGGATTTGTTGTAGCGCATCTTTGCAGGGAGATGAAATACTTGACCTGGAAAAGTCAGAAACTAGGTCATTACACAGTAAAATGGACCCAAATTTACAGAGAGCATAACCTAGACATATAAGAACAAAAATAATACCACACACACTCTCGCTTCTCCCCAAAAGTGAATTAATTCCCTATATGGAGATAAGCAACATTTCGACTGTAAAGGTCTTTGAGCACTCGTGAAATGCCAACACAATCTCAATCTCCCCAGCTACGGTTGGATCTCATCTTCCATTCGTGGTGGTTAGTTATATATATATATATATATATATATATATGTCAGGTAGCTGTCAATACCTCAGGCCATCCACAGTCTTCCCAAGAGCTCTGATGAATAATTGATGTGTTTGGATTCCCATGTTTATCGACTATCAGAGCTTCCATTACAGTGTTTGGGTGATGGATGAACCCATAAATAACATCATATTCCTTAGAGTCTTTGGCAGGTAGTGGTTGTTTGCCAACAAAGATCTATTTGCCGGCCATAAAATCTAATTTTTTATTTAAATGTTAATGTAGGCCTCTGACAGCGACTCACCGATCACGTCAGTGGAAATGGAGGCACGGGAAAAGAGCGAGGCCACTTTCTGCTCGTAAATCCGCTTCCCGCGTTGTTTTCCTCCGTAGGGATTAATGTACACCAACAAGCGCTTCGGTCTGCTGGCTGCAAAGTGTGGAGGGGGAGAGTTTGGTCATTAAACGGAGGAGTGAAATTTAGCTTAGCCAAAGGAGTGTGACTGACAACAACTTTTATGAAGTTTTCATTAACCAACAAACTTTCTAGAAGCGCTATGTCAAACTGACATCCTCTGTCTGGCTCTCTAAAATATATTCCAAAATAAATGGTTTGTGAAATTGATTGTCAAATTAGCATACAGTAAAGCAATGCAACGGCACTACATTGTAAGGCAATAACGCTAAACTCTAAAACCAAATGCTAAATGGCTTTATGCTGAGTATAACAGATTGCATTGAGGAAGTACTGCAAAGAGAAGAGGCGATGGTTCCCAAATATATTCCAAAATAAATAAGTCATGGGAAACTGAAAGCAATGCAAATGTAATACATCATTCGGTGATAACCAAACAACTTTCTTTAGAGAATGCTAGACAGCTTGTTTATCGGGGCAATAATAGGCTTCATGGAGGAGGACATACTAAGGAGTGACAGTTGGTCCCGGATGGCGAGGATCCACTGATGACGCTGCTCCTGGTCAGAGCAACGGAAAGTGATGTCACTACACCGCCAGCGATGCTGCCTGGTCCTCTCCACGTAAGAAACTAGGTTTAGAAAAGAGACAGAACGAAGAAGAAGAAGAAGAGAGACAGAAAGAGAGGGAGGGAGGGCGGGGGGAGCTATTTCAAACACTTTGAGAACTTTGTGAAGTCAAAAAGCGAGGCTATCATGATTCTTCCAACAAGGGAATTCACTGCTCGGGGAGATAAAACTAAGATGTTCTTGCCTGAACAAGCGGCTACACCAATCTCAATCTTCCTCCGTACCTGTGAATGCGTACTCATACAACTCTGTAGGTTGCTGTTGCTGCAGGGGAACCTTCAGCTTCCTTCCAACATCTTTGTTTGTTTGGTCCTCCTCAGTCTCTCGGACAGCGACTATCTCAGACACCGGTACAAAATGGCACCCCGCTATAAAGGTAAAAGATAAAAACAGTTTAGCAGGGTTTGACCTACAGTAGTTGGGTATCTAATCCTATAATAATGGACAGAGATACTGTATCAAAGTTGGTGACCTGGGGTTAACCTTAGCTGGAATAGATATCCAGACATCTTTGAATGGACATTGGACATCCTCCCAGATGCATTGCATGAATTCAAGGAACGTGTGACATTTCTCTTGGGACAAAGGGAATGTTTGGAATGGAATTCAATCCATTGTTTACTTTCCCATATAAATAGGCTGTAGGGCAGTACAGCTTGCATCATTTTAACCCATTAAACGTTCTCTGTGAGGGACTGGGAGGAATTCTGACTTTATCTAAGGGAATAAACAAACCCAATATGGCTTGGATGACGTTATAGATGACATAGGAGCAGACCAGTACGAACCGGCAGGAAACATCAAGGTGAACACGTCATGGTAAACTGCACGCGAGGAGGTTGACATAGTTTCGCTATGGTAGAGGGCAATGCGTAGAACGACGTCTGTGGAACTTTTATTATGATGGGAGTTGCCATAACGACACCCTTCAGTCGTTTGTGTGTGTTGCGACAAAGGTACAATTTAGATAAACTTTCAACATACTGTCCAGACGCACCCACCCCACCCAGTCTAGCATAACCCTTGGACTGCAGGTTCTACTGTATACTGTACTTTGTTATAATAGAATGTTATAAAAATGGAAAAGATGAGCAGGGTGGTGCATAGTAGCAACTGGAGGAGTGGATGTAGTAGTTTTAGTCCCATGTGAACTCTGTCTGAACTGTGATAGAGAGATTGGATCAGTGTACCTACACTCACTGGCCACTTTATTAGGTGCACCTTGCTAGTACCGGGTTGGACCCCCTTTTGCCTTCAGAACTGCATTAATTCTTTGTGGCATAGATTCAACAAGGTGCTGGAAACATTCCTCAGAGATTTTGGTCCATATTGACATGATAGCATCACGCAGTTGCTGCAGATTTGTCGGCTGCACATCCATGATGCGAATCTCCTGTTCCACCACATCCCAAAGGTGCTCCATTGGATTGAGATCTGGTGACTGTGGAGGCCATTGGAGTACAGTGAACTCATTGTCATGTTCAAGAAACCAGTTTGAGATGATTTGAGCTTTGTGACATGGCGCGTTATTCTGCTGGAAGTAGCCATCAGAAGATGGGTACACTGTGGTCATAAAGGGATGGACATGGTCAGCAACAATACTCAGGTAGGCTGTGGCGTTTAAATGATGCTCAATTGGAACTAAGGGGCCCAAAGTGTGCCAAGGAAATATCCCCCACACCATTACACCACCACCACCAACCTTTGAGTTACTGTTGCCTTTCCATCATCTCAAACCAGTCTGGCCATTCTCCTCTGACCTCTGGCATCAACAAGGCATTTTCGCCCAAAGAACTGCTGCTCACTGGATATTTTCTCTTTTTCGGACCATTCTCTGTAAACCCTAGAGATGGTTATGCGTGAAAATCCCAGTCGATCAGCAGTTTCTGAAATCCTCAGACCAGCCCATCTGGCACCAACAACCATGCCACGTTCAAAGTCACTTAAATCACCTTTCTTCCCCATTCTGATGCTCGGTTTGAACTTCAGCAGGTCGTCTTGACCATGTCTACATGCCTAAATGCATTGAGTTGCTGCCAATGATTAGATGGCTGATTAGATATTTGCGTTAACAAGCAGTTGAACAGGTGTACCTAATAAAGTGGCCGGTGAGTGTAAGTTCACAGCCACCTTACGCATCATAATGTAATTTATTGTTGTTATCTTTGACTTTATTGTGCTATTTCCTCAATTCGTTTTTGTTTTGTAATGGATGAATGAATGTCAATGACCTTTATGATGCTCCGGTTGTATATAATATGGACCAATAAAATGATAATCTTCCATTGCAAATCCAACAGTATGTTCCATCCACTGTGTAATAATGTGCAATTACTGCGTTATTAAAGGTTGCTATCATTGTTAACACATTGGGTAATAGGGTACAGTGGAGGAGATATGTCCCCTGAAAAGTAGCCAGTTCATCCCAGAAGCAGACAGGCAGCCACCCCCCCCCCCCCCCCCCCCCACCATCACAAAAATAACAAAACGCCAACTGGGTTAGAGGAAGACCTCTGAGACAATGGCTGACATTCCACTGGTCCCAACACAGCTATCCTTTTCTCAGCAAGGTCCACTCACAGTGTCTCCCCTACTAATAGACAAAGCAGACCACCCTTGACTAAGTATGTTGGGTTACAATTGGTTTGAATAGACAATGTTGGCTCCCTTCATTCTGGGAACTCTCTGTGCAGCCTAAGAAAACATCTGGGGGAAACACTAGATATCAAACAACTTTTCAAGTGAGCATGGAAACCCAGCTGTGTCCTACAGTATGTTCATGGTTGGGCTTTATCGCTGACTGGGACTTATTCCAGATGCTTCCGAGCTTCAGTACTAGGAGGTGATGATTACAGAGCAGGCCCAATTTGCATAAATCCTTTCAAGCCGGTAGCTAAGCTGGTGCCCCCTGACTCATTGCTTTGCACAGCTGATTCCTCATGCTACTGATACAGCACACAACCCTTTTACTGTACATGGCCTGCTTCAGACAGACAGGTCACAAAATGTTCCCCTTCCACAACGAATACAACAAGACTTAGCCACTAGCCAAGTATACTTGAAGGCTACAGAGGGTTGAATATTTAACTTTTCTTTGACTGGCTATAGGGAAACATACATGCAAATCCATAAAAAAGGGGAGGTGGACTACAGACATGGGGCATGAAGGACTTTAACACAGTGCAAACACAGCAGTTTATAATCGAAAACTCAATCAATGTTGATCTAAAAATGGAAGAGCGCTGTTTCAAAAATGATAACCTTTGCTCCAGTTCGCCTAGGCAGAGTGGCATGCCAACAGACAGGATTCCTGTCCGCTTTGTGCTTTTTCAAACGGAGAACATTTTTCTCCGTTTGAACGTTTTGAATTGTTCTTCACGACCCGGATTCATTTCATTTTATTATTATTTGATTTATTATTTGTTAGGGACCATGTACAGCATGTCATTGAACCAGGTTTATCTGGATGGCAAATTTTCATCTGTCGTCCCTGCGCATGTTCCACTTCATAGGGTTAGGGTTAGGGTAAGGCCAAACCCCTTAGGGGTCAGATCTAGGATCAGCTGGAAAACCCTAAAATCCTAACCTTGATCAACCACAAAACTGATCTTGGATCAGCAATCCTATCCCTCATCGAATGGCACAGCAGGGATGTGGAATATGATCACAAGCGAAGAGAACACATTCATATTCTGCTGCTGCTCTCCCCACCCCTGCCCTTACAGAGAGGCTGAGAACATAATCCCTTTATTGTTAGTGTGGAACAGGGCTTGAAGCCATGTTAGGGGACAGACTAGAACACAGTGCCTAGCTCTCAAGGTTGCCCATGGCCAGGGACTAACTGACTACACTAGATACTAAATACTCAACAAATGCATAACGCATGAGCACAAACAGTTCATATCCCTGATGTACTGTGCCAGTGAATGTAGTCCAGCATGACATCTTGGTCTTTTATACTGGAAGGCCACTGAATAGCATGGAAGTGAATGGTATGAAAGTGTGCAATGTCAAACACAGCCCCAGGCTCCAGTAGCCCCCTACGGTGATGGCGGGAGGATCAGAGTGGTGGTGTCAGTGGTTATACCAATGTTATGTAAAACAGTTATTCTGCATCGTGCTCACGGTGCTCATTGAGCCAATGTGTGATCAGCTTTCCAGGTCACATGTGTTTGCTACTGTATATTGACTCAGGCAATAGCAAATAACAGCAGTGAGGGTCAGTCATGCCTTGTGATGTGAACCCCTGAGTGTGTCTCTCTCTCTCTCTCTCTCTCTCTCTCTCTCTCTCTCTCTCTCTCTCTCTCTCTCTCTCTCTCTCTCTCTCTCTCTCTCTCTCTCTCTCTCTCTCTCTCTCTCTCTCTCTCTCTCTCTCTCTCTCTCTCATCTGCTAGTCTGGTCAGGGACACACACACGGAGCACAGGCTTTAGATTACATAGGCAGCAGATGGGCCAAGTACACTTTGCGGTGAGCTGTCAACGCAGGCATGATTCAACCCAGTCACAAAGGGTTCAAGGCAAGGGCTTAAGCTAGCAGAGTGGCGAGAGAGGGCCAGAGTCTATGACGGGAGTACTGTGTTAGCACAATAGAGCATATTGAGTCATCATCCGAGTCATCATGGGAAGTGATTCATTAAGGCCTGAGTGGAAGCTAGAGTGGCAGTTGTACAGTTAAGTGCTGGGGATGATGAGTTTGTCACAGCCACTGTGGGGGTTCAGGGGTCAAATTAGCTTGTCTTTATCTAAGGAGCGCACATCGTCATGTCCCATAGGGTCGTTATTACGACCAGGCAATTTCACTCTCTTGTCTTCCCTGATTTCATCCCTCTTTAACAGTGTAATGCTGATTTTCAGATGTTGAAGAATGCAGTCACCGGTGATGTAAATAAAGTAGATACGCCGAATAAAAGTTGGATCAGGATAGTTTAATTCAAATCGATTTGGGCTCACAATGGAAGATACATGGTCAGTGCATATTTCCACAAGAGAGCAACCCAACTTGGGGTTTCTCTCATATTTATACAGGGAGACAAACAAGTCTCTGGAAGCCTCCCCCCCCATGGCCTACGTGGCATGGCACCAGCCAGTCTGGAGGTACAGGGGCCCAGGCTATGTTCCACATCTGGTTATCATTACAACAGAATCTTACGTAGTTTGCACCCCAGCTAAAATTCATCATAACAAACAGACAGTATGTCATTCAATGCTGATGTCATCGCCTTTGATGTATGCCAAGATATTACAAATATGAGAAACACTGGATCTAGAAATAAGTAGGTCCTGAAGTGACTCCTGTTCCTCCTCTAACAGATACACATAGCGTGTGTTTGCTCAGAGGACTGAGAGATGGCTTTTTACAGCATACAGTATATTTTCCTTGATTTATTGTTGCCTTTCCTTCTCAACGGAGCCATGCACATTTGCAGCAAGGCGACTCTGGGAGTGATGAGGGCAGAGAGGATTTACGTTCAGAACCATAGATAGATGCCATAGATTGAAGATCCATCTCCTCAGGCTACATCTTAACTGTCCCTCCTAAAGACCTCTTCATCCCCACTACCCTCGGTACAGTTTCTGTACTGTCAATAAATTAATGAACTCTTACTTCTTCTAGCATTGTGATTGCCAATTGCCGCTGGTCCTAGTATAGATTTATTTTTCTTACGATGACTAATGGATAGATGATTCACTTACTTAGACAAATGTATTTGTTGTAAGTCGCTTTGGATAAAGGCGTCTGCTAAATATCTAAAATGTAAATGGCTGCCAGCTCAGTGGATGGCCAGTACGTACTGTATTACAACACAGTGTAACAGAATAGGCCTGGAAAACAACACCAGCTGTTCTGTTCCCCCCTAAAAACCGTTCAACTCACCACGACAGGTTGCTTAACTACAATGGCAGACAATTTGGTTTGACCACTTCTGCTTGAAGTGAAAGAGGAAGACATGATGTCCAATGATGTTGTTTGTCATGTGTCTACCCCTCTAGATCCACCTCTTCAACTGGTTGGAAATGTGCCTATGGAATTATGTGTTGGGGTTTGTCTGAAGTCAATAAAAAGATTTGAACAAAAATGTGGTCAAAATGTTGTCAGTTCTGATAGTCATTTTACACACATTGAAACAAGGAAAAAAAATAAGGTAATTCCTGGCCAGAGGTAATGGAGTATACCCTTTGTAGTGTGACCAACTTTCCACCACCAAACCAGGTCAAATCCAACAGCGTGAGGGAGAAACACATACACAGAGGTTAAATGCCCTGTAGTAACACTAAAGCATGCCTCTGTAGATTAATGCAAATCCACAGGTCTACAGCTCACATGGAAGTTGAACCACATTAAAATCTCTGAGCTGGCCATCAGCACCCACACCCACACCCACTCATGAGTGTACTAGTCACTGATTAACCACACAGACAGAATTGAGTGATTTTCAAAGGAACAATGTTTAATAAATGACCGGTAAGATAAACACCTCATGTTAGTTTTAACTCTGGAGGACAAAGGCTGCCTTTCCATCGCTTTGCCAGTCATGTTAGTTGTGGGAGTGTGGCACAGGAGTCTGGCACAGGTGGGCATACTTATCTCATGGTTCGTTTGTGTTTGTTTGTCATTGACACAGAGGGCTTCACAGGGGTTATTATAGGGTGTTCATTGGTTCCACTTAGAGAGAAACAAGGGCAATGCCAGTGGGAAGCGGAGAGTGTTGACCATAATCACTGCACTTAGTGTTGTAAAAGTAGTGAGTGCCTCATTGACATGAATAAACAAAGCCCAGAGGGCATACAATCATTCCTGAGTCAAATACCACCTCTTGACATAGATTCAAGGTAATTGGTACTAATGAGGCTTTTAGTGGATGAATTTCATTAAATTATAGGAATGTACTGCATATGTATATCTGTTTGGTAAGGAAATGTCTTAGCTGACACATTTCACGTTACGTATAAAGGGACAAACCAATTTATATTTCAATATTCATTCTGAATCACATACTGTAGTAGGTCGGCACCCTTTTGGTATCATGAATGACAACTGTTGGCTTGGTATTGTTGGGGTACAGGTGGTGCTCTCCTATTCTATCCCACGCACATGCTTGAATTTGTTGACTATCAGGGTGGTTGTGCCAACACATAACCTACATAGATCTTTTCTTTTGTTTTAAGTTCCAAAAAAGTAAAAACATGTTCGACAGTTATGTTAGGAGTAGATTGGAAGGTGGGAATTCTAATTCTAAAGTCTAGACAGAATGTGCTTGCAACTGGTATAATTAGTATCACAAGTTGCATGCAGGCCCTTGTCATGTGGCAGACACAGACTATCTACTGCAACACATCCCTTACAAATCCCCCTACAGGATTTGGATAAAAAGCCAAATATGATGAAGCTCTTCAATCACCGAAAGAGTCATATTTTTTTTTCTGTGACTGAGGCTCAGTGGGTGAAGGTGCAAATAGGTGCAAATAGGAAGGTGCAAATAGGTTAGGTCATGAAAAAAAACAAAAAACCCTAATCCTAATCCTACTCACTCAATGATACAATGACATTGTTACTGTACAAGGAAAATTATATAGAAATCGGCTGCAGTTGCCACCGACTCCAATCTCACTGACAAGGAAACTCTACCCTAATTCATTTTGCACTCACCAGCTTTAGAAACGCTGTAGATGCTTCCAGGAACGCGTTTTCTGGTCGTCTCAATCTCCTCCCATGTCAAAGCAATTCGGTTTAAAGTGACTTCTAAAACCCTATGTTTCTGAAAAAGCTTTGAGGACAATAACCTTGATTGTTTTTCCATAACTTCGTTCAGACGTCCCATATTGGAGCGGAAGCGAATAAAGCAATTTAACGCTCAAACATTCAATCGACTTCAAACCGCAAATATAAACAGCGAGTCAACATCAACACACTTCAGACCGTGGCTGTGCAGCGGTTCATTTTCTGTACGGTACAGCAAACAATTTCCACAGCGCGTTGCGTCAGCACGTAATCTCCTGGAGACTGTAATCTTCTCACATGGGTGCTTATGGAGAGTGGTGCCTGTCAACGATGTCCCTCATAAAATGTACAGTAGGCCTACATTATGCAGTTGTTCAGAAAGTTTAGAAACGGATGTTTGATGTTTTTGTTTAGTTTTTAAGTGTGTGTGTGTGTGTCTGTGTCTGTGTCTGTGTCTTTGTCTGTGTTTTGGGTTGTCTTGCTGAAAGTTTGATACAAATGAAAGTCATACATTCTTCTCTCATTGCTGTGACATATGTTCACCAACGTTTCAGCTCAATAGCCTTCCTATTGTTATGGCACATAACAGCATCCTTCATCTTCTGAATAATTTTGATAATAGCCTATGTTTTGGGACAAAATCTGTATGCTTGTGTAAAATATATATAGAATATCATAATACAACAAAACAAAAACGGTATTATCATAATGTATGTAATGTTTTGGCACTATCACAGATTATGCAATGTTGAATGATAACTAAGTGCTGCCTTTCTTGCAGGACTGCTTTCAAACTGGTTTGATCAGGAGTTATCTTTGAAGCTAACTTTTTGTTTGATTTTATTCTTGTTTTTAATGACCTTTTTACGTTCCAAAATCCCATTGAATCAGACTCATATCATACAGATCAAGCTTCGAAGCCTAATCTTTGATGATTTCAATCATGTGTGGACTGAGAATGACGTTTTAACATAACTCATCAACTCCCAGCACTGCAATTGAAAAATGGACGTTGATACATTATCCAAATCTGATCCAACATCCATGCTGATCTAATAACATCATTTGCTGTTCACAGCCTACAATGAAGGGATGGTTTTGACAGCCAGAAGACAACCACGCCAGTAACAAATGACGTCGTCCGCGTCTCAATCACTTGCAGTAGATCGCACTTGTGATTGGCCGATTGCGAGGCACTGGCAATCGGACCAATCCCGGCAGCGTTTGCTGAGAGATCGCATCACCAACATGGCAGCTTTCTGAGTTTTGGAGGAGGGGACTAGGTGTAAATAAACACACATTATACGTTTTAGAAATCATAACAACCCTCGGATATTGCTGTATATGAACTATTGAATCGAAGGGAGAAAATGTCAAGTGACGCAAACAAAAAACAGTTTTGGAAAAGAAACACAGCTAAGGTCCCTGGCAGGTAAGTGACGTGGTGCTTCCTAGCTAGCCAGCTATGTTAGCTTGCTAAGCTAGCTGCTTGTTACGTTGCACTATTGAACCAGAAAACAAAACCCTCACTGCTTGTTGAACGGATTTGTTTCCGTACTATGAAGAGAGCGTATGTTAATGTCATATCGTATAGGTTGGCAAGTGTGGTTGAGATCGTCAGTGCACAAACTGACACAGTTTCACAGACTGACATTTCCTTACTGGCCATCGCTAACCCCTTACAATTCTAGTTAGCACGCTAGCTAAGCTATCCCTTTGGCAGTATGATATTATCATTGATAAGATCGCAAACCACTTATGAAATGCATGTTGACAGACATACATCTGTGGCCATACGCTAAACGTGAACAATTCAGCAATGATATGCATGAGTTAGGCTAGTAGAACTTCTCGTTCACTTCCCTTTTACTTGACGACAGTAGCTACAACAGGTTAGCCTCTAGAGTTTTGAGTACGCTGATTGAATTTTCCATGATGACAGCTTGGAGACTGCTGTGTAGGGATGTTCAGGCATTTGGCCGAGCTGACAGAGGTCTCTGTCAATTTAATTCCGTAAATACATCTGATCAAAGTTGCATGCCAGCTGCTAAAGCCACATGCTGCAATATTTGTAGTTCTTAAAAGAAAGAAATACAAGCCTACTCCTTGTTGTAGCCTCCCCGTCGGTTGTGATGAATTGTCTTGCCCTATTAAACAATAAAGACCTCAACTGTTAACAATACATACCTCCATTCAATTGCTAACGTTTTTGTTGTCACAGGGGTTGTCACAGGGGCTTCAGATCATGTTTAGAAATGAATGCTTCCCTCATGGAATGACATGGCTGAGGTGCAACAGATAGAAATCAAGTTGTATTTACACATGACAATGTATTTTCACACTATTTGAGAGTATGCAGAAGTTATAGTGTGCAGATCAGAATTGCTGTTTTTCCCTCCACAGCATACAACATGTGTACGGAGCTCAGCATCCGCCGATCGACCCTCTCCTGCATGCAAAGTAAGTTTTTATGAGTATTGGGGTAGAAGACTAGGGGTCATGGGCAACTTGGGTCATGGGGGGGGGGGGGCAACAGTGCTGGTTTTCTCTTCTCTTTTTGCCTCTACTTAATCCATTCATGTGTCTGATTGCTCCAGTGAGAGATTACCCACAACTGTTTTTTCTGGGCTGAAACTGTTAGTGATTTTACAGAACAGCACATAACCGGCTTTGCCTTAGGATTGGAGTTGCCCATCCCTTGTGTACAGTATAGCCTGATGGATGTATGAATGAGTAATGTTGCTCCATGGTGCAGTACATTGACAGTGTTTGACAGAGTGATCTGCCTGATGGGTAATTTGTACAGACCTACTTTCCTAAGTACCCAGTAAACTGGGTGTGTTAATCCTAACAACATTCAGTAAATGGCTTTGTTATTTTACTCTCTTACTTTTGAATCACATCAATCATGTTCAATTTTATTCACACGACGTTAACATCTAAAATATTCAGCAAATGTGAAGTCAATGGATGAGATACAATTGAGTCTTTTTGAGTTATTTCATTGCCTGGAACAGAGCTTAAAGTAGATGTTAAGCCAGGGCTGTTAGGGCACTTAGGGGGCTGTTTGCAAAGCTGATTCTCCCAACTGTTTGTGGATCGGCGAGAAGCAGAAATGCAGCTGATAGGCTTTTGTTGCTGAGATTGAAGCGCAAGTCAAATCATGTGGATGTCCATGGAGGATTTGATTTAATTTAGTTGTTTTTGTGAAGCGAAGCTTCAAAGTTCCTCTCTCATTAGGAATAGTTAGGCTACAGGGGAGCTACGATGAACTTTCCTCCCTGTCTCTTTGTTATGTAAATGTTTGATTTGAAAATAATAAGATGGAAATGGTCCCCCCCGTCCCTGTTTCACCACGGCCTTTCAATCTCAAGGTGTACACCTGAGTCTCATGGACATGATTGGGGGGAAAAAAGGTTGAATTTAATTGGCTTTTTATTGTATCTTTTTTTCCTTCTCTGAAGAAGTCTCTCTCACACAAAGGAGGGAATTTGTGTGTCTTTTTATGTTGATTTAATCTGCTGTCATGTAGGAACTACCTTTTGCAATTATCCATTTGAAAGGATTTGAATAGATGCTGACTTGTGCGTTTGTCCTTGTGGAATGTTTTTAATTGTTAGATTTTCTCTCATTATTGTCCCATTTTCTTTCTCCCTCCACCAGCCAGATTTCTCTGCATAAACGTGAATAATATCCATCTGTAGATCAAGGTCACATCTGCCGTGTTTTTATCGAATGAACTAATGAAAAAAAAGAAAAAAGACCTTCTATGGGCTCATTCTGTGTAGAACTGTACCAAACATGTTGCGTAAACAATTTTACAGAAATTTTACAGACATTTATTGGACTATTTTTTTTATTATTATTATTATTTTTTTGTACACTTGTGTCACATGAGTTCACTGCAATCAAACGGTGACCACGACCATTTTCCCTAACTTGTTCCCTTCCCAGTCTAATCAAAGCGGGGAGCAAGCCGCCTCCCACGACGCCGGGTAAGCCAAAGAAAGCCACCACGTTCCAGGAGTTTGAGAGCATCACCAGCGATGCCTGGGAGGTCGGGGACGACGACGACGAACTGCTGGCCATGGCCGCACAGAACCTCAACATCGAGGTCGTCATGGAAACGGCCAACAAGGTGATTTTTATTTTTTATTTTTTTATTTTATTTATTATTATTTTTTTTTTTTTTAAAGACGCTCGTAAGACACGTATACGACATTTGTAGGGTGCTTCTGATTGATGTCCTGACATATAGAATAAACTCTGTCGTTTGTTTTAGCTCACTAAGTGAGTGCAGTCCATCTCTTTTTTTATTTATTTATTTATTCCTATGGCTTATGATTGAATCATATCTGTGATTGTTATTGCTAAGGTGATTGAGAACCACAGCAAGCAGCAGGAGAGGCAGAGACAGGACGACGCGTCGGAGCCGGAGCACAGAGAGGAGGATGAGGTACAGGAGGAAGAGGTTGAAGAAGAGGAGGAGGAGGACGAGGCGGAGGAAGAGGAGCTCGGAGAGGAAGGGGAGGACACGACCCCGGATCTGACGTTTGCCTCTGAGCTGAGCACACACAGCGACAACCGACTCGTCAAGTCACTGAGTGAGGCCCCCATTGGATCACCAAAGGGTTAGTAACTCCCTGCCTCTGTCTCTGCTGCGTGTGTGTCTCTCTCTCTCCCTCTCTCTCTCTCTTTTTTTTGTCTCCTAATCTGAGATAAAAAACCAACATGTTTATTCATGTTGGACTCTGTAGAAACACTGTCGTTGGAACACTGTCGCATTTGTCACAGCGTGTTTGACAGCAGACCCCCCCCCCCCCCCCCCCCCTAAGGATAGTGGTTGATAGCAGCAGAACATGGAACACAACTCCCTAGGAAGACAAGAAACCTTCCTGAGGAGCAGGTTCTCTCTCTAGAGAGGAGAGCCACCCTGTTCTCTAAACAAAACACTTACTCCCCCCCTCCCCTCCTCCCCTCCCCTCCCCTCCCCGACCCTGCCTCAGCTCCAGAGCCTCCTCGCGCGTTCATTAGTTAAAGTGTGACAACACAAACAGCGGTGTGTTGTTGTTGTTGCGTTGGGAGTGCTCTAGCAGGGGGAACGCCTGCCCGCCTGCCCGCCTGCCCGCCTGTCTGCCCGCCTGACGTCGTGTTGCGCTGCAGATAAGACAGACGGCCCTAACCCTAGCAGTTATCTCCCCCGAGGAGCCACTGGGAGAGGAGATACTGTCTCTGTCTGGTCTATTCATCCATGCTGCGTTCACTTCACATTCACAGTTCACACACAGAGAGGGAGGGAGGGAGGGAGGGAGGGAGAGAGAGAAAAAATACCCCTCTCAGGCAAAGACACATGCGACATACACACACACAGAGATGCATGCAACACACACACACACACACACACACACACACACACACACCTTCCTGCTGTGAGAGAGAAGACTGTTGTATCTGGCTGTTCTGTTATTTCTATGGCTATCTTTGGAAGAGATGGATAATGGGGATACTGCAGTGCCTGTTGAGCTACCTGCTATCCCTCCCCCCCCCCCTCCCCCCCCCTCTCTCTCAGTTCCTATACCTGTAGCAATGTACCTAACACACCCCTCCTCATGCCTCCTTACTCGTAAACGCAGTCCCAAAGTGTCTCCCCTGCCGCGACCCCACTCCCCCACCCCTCCCGCAGCGCCATTTTTTCGCGGAGGAGGCTGACGATGCGTCGTGTTAGAGTGGCACTTCTGGCCTCACAGCGATTTCACCCACCGTCTTCTATTTTAACACTCCCATCATGGACCTGTTACATCTTCCGTCCTCAGAGACCTCTTTGGGCGTCATGACAATAAGCCCTATTTTGAGCTTTAACCGCGCTGCGAGGTTTTCATTTCGGGGGCGCCACCCAGGGTGCTAATGGACACCGAGTTGCCCACTGTTTTGTAGAAAGGTGTTGTGTGTGTGTGTGTGTGTGTGTGTGTGTGTATATAAGTTCACTATAACGTACGGTGTATGTGTACTGCTTGTGTGTGTGTGTGTGTGCCTATATGATATATAACGCCTATATGGTCTCCCCTGTGTTATCCAGAAGCAGCAGGGGACAGAGGGGGTCTACACAGACAGCAGTCCCTCCCCCACCGGCCCCTCATCCCCATGGTGGCTCGCATTGCGGACCAGAACACGTCAGGGACCCCCGCCATGACGGAGAGGGAGGCCTCCCGTCTGGACAAGTTCAAACAGGTCCTCGCCGGCCCCAACACTGACCTAGGTAAGCCATCCTTCAGGTAGAGGTTGACCGTGCGTGTGTGTGTGTGTGTCAGTCGACCTTTACATTGGAATGTCTTTTTATTGCAGTACTTATCTCTAGCAAGGCCACTTATGAAAGCCGTACATTCCATAGATTACATGGACGACCTTTGTGGTCGAAACGGCACACACACGTCCACCCTGGCTGTCTCTCTACACAGCTGCTTCCCAAAGCTTTGACCTTGTGAGATCCCCCCCCCCCCCCCCATCCCCACCTCTCATCCCAATCCCCCCCCCCCCCGCCCCCCCCATCCCCACCCTTCATCCCAACCCCCCACCGCCCCTCCTATTTGGTTAATAGAAAACCCAAACACTGCTCTGTGATAATGAACTCCATCTGACAAAACAAGCCATGAAACATCTGTGTGCTTGTTCTAATGATGTCTTATGAATAGCTAAGGGGAGAGCGGGCAGCACCATCTGGCCATGCATAATCCAATGAATGAACCCAAATGACGCTTTGGGGGGGATAATTTTCCTATCATATCCCCGTCCCATTTTCTACTACTGGACTCCTTCTGAGTTCATGGGTGTTCTACTTGTGAACCTGGGCAGAGGCTTTACAGTAGGGTCTCAGGTATTTCTATGGGGGGGGGTGGGGGGGGGGGCGGTCTCTTTATAACTTCAGCTCGTAACTTTTGCTCATTGAAGATTCAAGGTCTTGTGCTTGTACTGTTGGTACCCCTCTGTCTCTCTCTCTCTCCCTCCCTCCCTCCCTCCCTCCCTCCCTCCTTCCCTCTCCTGGCCTGATAAAAGCGTGTAGGCAGACTAGTAATGAGTTGCATTTGGACATGTTGTCCAGCAAGTATACCTGTCATCAAACTCTGAAAAGGCTCAGTCCTAGTAGTCATGTTGTTCTCTGTCCCCCCGTCCCCCCGTCCCCCCCGTCCCCTGTCCCCGTCCCTCCCCGCACTCCGCTTTTGTAGTGTGCTGAGTAAGCTTGATTGTTCCCTGTCATTGCGCGGCGTCGGCCGTCTGAATGGTTTCCTGAGTGGCTTTGTGCCGGCGGCGATGATGAAGACGAGGCTCCTTCTGTACCCGCGAGGCAGCCGACGCTGTTTGTGTCGTTGCGGCGCCGCTGAGTCAGGCCGGCCGGCCGCGTTACGGGAGCACGGCGTCCCTCCGTACCCGACACTAACTGGGCCGAGGGAGGGGGTCGCGTCAGGCGCCCGGGGTCGTGACTACAGGGCTTAGAGGCTTCTCGTCAGGCAGGCAGATGTGCAGATCATAGAGAGGTTACGGAAGCCTCGTGATCTGACGGCCGGGGGGGGAGGGGGGGGGGGGGGGGGGGACTAGGTGTTAACCGATCTTTTAACAGTACGACCCGTTGCGTTTTCATCAGGCAACCTTTCAGAGAGCCTGTTTATCAGTCGGCAGAAGTTACCCGAGGACCCGTCGACGAGAGACGAGACCCATTTCGTCCATGAACGAAGACCCAGGAGTCCCTCTCTTCATGTTCCCTCCCGTTTTGTATTTTCATCAGGCAACATTTCATCGAAAACTCATTTCATCAAGTTACTTAAGGTCGGGGGGGGGCGGGGGGGGCTGGAGGTCGGGGGGGGGGGGTGGGGGTTGAAGTTATTAAAGGGGGGGTGTGCGGGGGGGGGGGGGGGGGTCGATGAGCAGGGTACAGCCGTGCTTCTGGACCTGTCAACTCCCATTACCCCCGCCCAGCCGTCAGGGCCCGTCTAAATTTAGTTGTCGTTGCTTTATTAGATATTTAAAGTGACGAGCCAGACGCCCTGCGCCAGGTTGAAATATGAACTTAATTCGGTGGCCATAATTAAGCAGGTTGGATAGAGAGAGAGAGGGGGGGGGGGGAAGGGGAGGGAGTGTGTGAGAGAGAGAGAGAGAGAGAGAGTGACAGAGATGGATGGGCCTGTTGTCCTTTTCTGGGAGGTCGCCGTCCCTGTTTCCCCCTCCTGTGACACGGCATCTGTATCACCGGGCGTCCATTCATCAGTCCTCACCACCAACAGAGCCCTCAAACCTGATTTACCCTCCTTCACCCCCCCCTCCCCCCCCCCCCCCGTTCTCAATCAGATGCTGTCGGGGGAGACGCTGCCCTCTAGTGTAGAACGGCCACTCCTGTCCTTGAGGCTGTGTGTGTGTGTGTGTGTGTGTGTGTGTGTGTGTGTGTGTCTGTGTGTCTGTGTGTCTGTGTTTCATTGGTTGGTTACCCCCCAAACCTGATGGATTGCATCCTTGTTTGTGGGTCAAGCCCTCCATCATGTTTTGGGTTTGTTTCCAAAGGTGTGTGTGTGTGTGTGTGTGTGTGTGTGTGTGTGGGGCTGGTCGTGATGGACGGCTCACCTCTCACTTATTTAGAGAAGACAGTGGACATGCAAACACAGACACACCCGCACACACCATTTTCTTCAACACTCTATGACTGTTTCATATCTGGAGTGAATTGTTGAGCTGTGTATGTGTGCGTGTGCGTGCGTGCGTGTGTGTGTGTGTGTGGGGAGTGGTGGTCCTGGCCTGTCAGGCCCGGGACAGGGTGGGGGTCTGTCTCTAGCGCTGAGCCAGGCTGACAGAGCGGAACAGAGCAGGGCCAGCCTCACACTGCCAGGGCACTAACCATGGCAGGGCCAGAGGAAGCCCATTTATCATCTCACACAGTGTGAATATCTCTCTCTCTCTCTCTCCCTCTCTCTCTCTCTCTCCCTCTCTCTCTCCCTCCCTCTCTCTCTCTCTCTCTCTCTCTCTGATTCTCTTTCTCTTTCTCACTCTCTTTCTCACTCCCTTTCTCTCTGTCTGTCTGTCTCTCTCTCTCTCTCTCCCTCCCTCTCTGTCTGTGATGTTTGTGACAGGTGTTTGTGAGTTGATCTTTGTGACAGGTGGGGACATTTGCATGTCTGGTCGTCTTCTCAAATGGCTCATTTCATCAATACCTGGGGAAAGGTCTTGGATAGACCTGATGGTGGTGGATGTCCTCAAGGCATGCCAGTCTGGCAGGTGAACCTGAACAGATGCCCCCTGTCCTCGCTGGGCAGGTGGGTGGGTGGGTTGGTTGGTTGAGGGGAGGGGGTGGTGGGTGGGCGGTGGGAGGGTGGGTGGGTTAATGGGTGGGTTGGTGGTGGTGGGTGGTTGGGGGGGGGGGGGGGTGGTGGATGGGTGGGTTGGGGGTGTGTGAGATGATGGGTGGGTTGTGTGGGGGGGGTGGTGGTGGTGGGTGGGTGGTGTTAGGAACAGACAAATCTCGCCCTGGCCTAGATAGTGGGGGAAACGGCACTTTTCAAAAGCAGAAGTAAGTTTGTTTTGCCTTTCTGTTTTGCCTCCCTGAGTGTTCTGTTTGGCCTGTACCGTCTGAGAGCATGATTTCTGTATCCCCAGTTTTTAATGAGTGGTTTCTGACTGCGTAGACTGGTTTCTGAGTCGCGGGGGTCAGCTTTTATTTTTTATTTTGAGACACTAAGAGCCGGCGTCAGATATCAGGCAATTACTCTCTGATGGTTGCTGCGCGGCCGTTGCCATGGCGATGCTCTTTTCTCTGATTGGGCGTCCCTTCCCCTCACTCCTCCTCCACGGCAATCTTCCATTAGTACACCCCTCCATTTTACTATCCGCGCCGGTGGACTATTTCTGTTTTGTCTCTCCCCAGTTAATTTCGGTCTTGCACATTCTCTCTTACCTCCCTCCCTCTCCCTCTCTCTCTCTGTCTCTCTCTCTCTCTTTCTCTCTCTCTCCGTCCTCTGCTTGCCACCCTCTGTTTTTCTCTTTCGCTGTCCAGCACTCTCTTCACCCCTTCTCTGCTCCTCTTCCTCACTCTCCCTTTCCGACCCACTCATTTTTCTCTCCCTCCCTCCCTCCCTCTCTTCCCTCCCCCTTCTCCCTTTTCTCTCCTCCTCCGCCATCTTTCAGTGTGTTCTCTCTCTCTCTCTCTCTCTCTCCTTCTCTCTCTCTCTCTCTCTCTCCCTCCCTCTCTGTTTCTCTCTCTCTCTCTCTCCCTCCCTCCCTCTCTCTCTGTCTCTCTCTCTCTCTCTCTCTGTCTCTCTCTCCCTCCCTCCCTCTCTCTCTGTCTCTCTCTCTCTCTCTCTCTCTCTCTCTGTCTCTCTCTGTCTCTCTGTCTCTCTCTCTCTGTCTCTCTCCTGTGCTGCTGCTGGGGGGTGCTGCTGGGCTGTGGAACTCCTCTCCTGCTGCTGGAGTCAGTGAGAGCCTCTGACTGTGACTGTTCCCACCACCACCATCACCGCCGCCACTCACTCTACAGCTGACACTCCTGTTGCACAGCAATTTTGTATATTATAGGCTTTACCATGGCTGCAATTCAGGAGTTAATGGCCGACATCAAAAGCCGAAAGTGGCAATCTAATTCAATTTAACTCAATGCTGCACCGCATTTGAAGATACCGTGCAGGGTATTTCAGAGTTTCTTTTTTTTCTCCTTTTTTCTTTTTCCGTACATTGCGTGACCGTATATTACAGAGAGGATGATACCACCGAGGTAGATTTCTTGTTAATAGGAGCACATTTTAGTATCCTTTGGCCCAGGTAAAAGATGGCTATTGCTTCTCATACAACTGAAAAGGGAAGAATATTGAATTACTTTCAACCGACGGTTGAATGGCAGCTCTGAGAGAGATGGGGAATTACACATGTAGCTTATAGCCACGGTCTCTGTCTGGTCTTGTGCCGTTTCATCCACCTCTCGGTGTTTTTGTCTCTGTTGATCTGTGCCTGGGATAACAAGTGAGCTCTATCGATGGGCCTTTGTCTCTTATGGCGATGCCTGAGGCCAAACCCACGACCATCACCATCGCGGGTTCTCTCACCAGCTGCCGTAAGAAGTGCCGATTGTTTCTTTCCACATATTTTTGCAGTTATCGATCATGACAACGGGGCTAGCGATTGATCTGGCGTGATGATCCTGATGCGACAGCCAGGCTTATTTATAATTAAGTGTGATTATTGTGAGCAATCACAAAAACAAATTGAATTTCTTTATTTTTGACTGTGGATTTGTGGACAGCCTCTGTGAGGATGGATTCTGATTTTTACTCCCCAAATTGGAGAGTGGTAGTCTTGAAAGGCCAAGTGCCTTCCAAAATTGCAGTAATCAGTGCTCGGCGAATACGGAGCCTCTCGAAAAAACGGTGTCTTGTAGTGGGGAGCATTTAGCACGCCTCATTACCATACTTGATTACAATGCTTTTGAGTGCGACGGTGCCCGAATGCGCATACCCGCGAACTCCCCGTGAACTTGTAATCCCAGCTTCCCTAAATTGACGTTCAAACATTTCTCCAGTCGGCTCATCGGAATCCACGCATCACCGAGATAAAAAGAGAAAGTTTGTTGAAAGGAAAAAAAGTTTGTTTCTTCTTCTTCGGAAAAAAATAATTAATAAATAAAAATTGGCGTCTTGATTTTTTTATACTTTTTATTGTGCGTGGCGGTTAACAGCTTCAGCGCAGAAACGGGAGGGGAATGTATAATGCAATCGGTTATATTAAAAGCAGAGCCAGAAGTAGAGTACATTGACTTTGTGTCTCCAGAGAAGGCAGTGACAAGGGCTCAGCGTACTGAAGTTGTACCCTCCCTGGCCACCTGGACCATATATCATCCTCCCTCTCCTGAACAGGTAATACAGCCAAGTATCTTTTTACAGGACTCCCCATTAGTTTACGAGCCGGCCGCTTGTCACTTTGTCCTTTATTTGAGCTAACTGCACCGTACTGTATTCACACACACGCTTCCGAGGTTTAGGAGTGGGGGGCTAAACTTTTACTGTGCCGGAATAAAGATGCCAGTCCAGATGATATCCTTGTTAGGCTCCTATGATGTACCGAAGCCTAGCGAGGATCGCTTTTGTCTGAGACACGGCTCACACTGAGACTTGATATCGTTTGAATTAATCTGACAACAACTGTTAACTGGTATTGTTTGTGTTCAGCTGTCGTCGCTGA
Organism: Argentina silus; assembly: GCF_951799395.1. Classification (NCBI taxonomy): domain Eukaryota; kingdom Metazoa; phylum Chordata; class Actinopteri; order Argentiniformes; family Argentinidae; genus Argentina; species Argentina silus. The sequence continues at coordinate 3,306,186 of NC_139674.1, read as the reverse complement.
GTGAAGATTCGTGTTTCGGTGCTCGTTTGAATCGGGAAGTGGAGACGCTGATGTACTGTAACTTTGTGGTGATTTTGAGGCGGCGGGAGAGCCGACGCGTAGTCGAGTGTTTGTTTGTCGATGTGTTCAGTGGTTTTGGTTGAGGACCCTCTTGGCTGTCCGCCCCGGTGGTCTGCTCCGTCTGGGTAGGGTTTTAATACTGCATGGGCTCCGGCCCGCCAGCTGTCCCACACCCACTCCCACTCCCTTCACTGCCTCTCTCAGGCAGCACTGACTGACAGGCCTCCACTCTCCTGATAAATGGGCTGTGTCTTCCTGCCTCTCACTCCCTTCGATGCGCGCGCACACACTCACTCACACACACACACACACACACACACACCACACATCACACACACAGTGCATGTCTCGTATGTCCTTTGAATAAAATTTCATGATCAGGGTGTCCACATTCGGATTGTAGGCAATGCAATATTGATTATGCTTTCATTGCTTATTTCCCTAAGGGATAAATACAGCTGTTAGAATGCTTAACACGATACAACACCCCCGCCCCCCCGCCGCCTCCCCACGCCACAGCCACAAGCTAAACAGTAGCCAAGGCATATCCAGTTTAAAACAATGAATAATTCAACCATTCAGAACACTAAGGAATTGGTCTTCTGAGCAAGAAATGACCTCACTGACCCTTGTCTGATCTTTGGACCTCTTAAGAACAAATGTTCGAGACAAAAAACATTAAATATTTGACTCCTCGGTCTATTTTCCTTTTGATGGCATCCTACATTCATTGTGTGGTCTAATGACTTGACGTGATCTTTTTGACCTTCTTGGATGTAAGCTACCTTTTGTTTCCCTTTGTTTACAGCCTACAGACTAGTGAATGCGTGCCCGATGCTAGGCTCCTTCAAATAACCTCAAGGCTCACTTTTAAATTTGATTTAGCTTGGGGCGTATGTCTCGAGGGACCTTGTTCAACTAGTGTTCGGGCTTCTCTATTTTATTTATAATACAGGAGTGATACAGCGCATTCTTGGAAAAGTTTTTTTTTTTTCGTTTTTTTTTTTTTCGTTTTCTGAGGAACGAGACAAGCCTCACACTTAATGAATTGACATTTGCAATTTAAGAGGCCCTGGCAAAATAGTCGCCGCTGTTGTTTCCTGTAGCTCAAAATGGAATTTCCTCATAAATGAATTTCTCCGGAACGACAACGACGACGACAAGAGTTAGGTTTAGGGAGAGGTTATTAAAAGGACAGAGCAGCAGCACCACTGTACCGGCACCTAGAAGACAATAATACGTCGGCTGGTCGTACCGTCGGACTTTTGGCAGACAGGAGGAGATTGCTCCAGGCGGGGTCGTCTCACTTGGCAGTTGATAGTAGTGTTTGGAATGCTGTGAGCACAGGGGGAGTGTTCCGTGGCCGGTGTTCCGTTTCGTGATGCCGGGTCTTGCGGGCAGATGCTCTCACTCTGGTGTCCAGATGGTGCCAAGTAAATCACTGACCTCTAACCTCCCTCCCTCAAAAGCTGCCGACTTTGCCAACGCGCGTCCGTTGGTTTCGGCCGTACGGCTCGGGAGACGGGCTCTTTGGAGGTCACGGACGCCCAGGGAGAGAGAGTGTAGCCTAAGTCGGTGCCTGACTTCTCCCCCCTCCTCCCCTCCCACCCCCCCCCGCTGCGAGATTAATGCTAGGTGGAGGAAATATAACAGATAGTTTAATTAAGCACGGCCTGTAAGATTCATTGACTCATTTCTGCGGCTGACAGCGCAAATGAGGGTTCAAAGGTGCGAACCGAGGAGAGACACCCTTGAGTATCTCCCGTGTTTAATGAATTAAGTGCTTTCCCTATAAAATTTCGGCCATAAAGCCCAGTGTTTATTAATGCTGGCCCCTCAGTGCGTCAGGGAGATGTGGTGGTGCCTCCCCTATCTCCTCTCTCTGAGCCCACCTGCACACTAACATCCAGGGGAGGCGGGTGGCGGCAGAAATCGTAGGACAGGCTCATTGGTAATGCATGGAATGGAATAAGGAATGGTGTCATGATACCATTCCTCATTCCAGTGATAATGATACCATTCCCCATTCCATTCCATACATTACAATGAGCCCATACCATTCCTCATTCCATTCCATGCATTACAATGAGCTCGTCCTCTGATTTCTACCTCCACCAGCCTCCACTACCGGCATCACACTCTGTCACCAAGCTCACACCATCTCCAGCCCTCCTCATTTCCTCTCTCCTTCCCTCCCCTCTGGCTTCACATAGACATTGTCCACTGGCACAGATCTTGGATCAGCTTACCCCGTTCAAATCCTAACTTGAAGCATTAGAGGAGGTGACGAGAAACTGACCCTAGGTCAGTGCCAAAGGGGCGACTTCACCCAATATTGCGAAGTGCGATATTGGAGTTGAAAACACTTCAGGCATGGAGTTGAATAAAAGAGAGATGATAAGTTAATTAGGCCTATTCATCGGTGTATTAATTACAGTGTGTTTGCACACGTGAAGGAGTGATCTTCCGAGATTCATCGCCATGGTTACACTCCTAGCCAGGCTACTGCACATGAGCGAAATAGAGGGAAGTAGAGAGAGAGAGAGAGAGAGGGAGGGATGGTGGGACAGAGAGAGACGCACAGAGTTCATTACCAACCTCATGCCATTTTAATTGTCCCCATCATATCTGTTAGGGGTTATTACAGTATTACATTCAGTGTTTAAATAAGGCACAAGCTTTATGTGCTGAGCAGCAGAATATTTCCCCTCTACCTGCCAGGAAGCCCCAGGGCCTGTAAATGAAAGCTTTATGCTTGGCTTGTTGCTAGGGGCCCTGTCACACGTCATACTGTACTGGTGGAGTCATTTTTGTGCTAAGGGTTTGGGCGATATCCACATTTTCTTATTCACAATATTAATTCACAACATATGCTGTAAGAGGTGTGCTCCAAATATCACAATATACTCCAAATATTCAGATATTCGTTAATGTTGAATGTAGGCCCAACCCTAGTTGTGCTGTGTGGCTCACACCATTTGAATCTACGTCACCAGAGGCATTTGGTAAGGAATTATGTTGGGAGTTTCTAGATGTGCAGTTGATATTGAATACAAAAGGACTCCTATCTTCTGCCACATTGTTTCACTCAATTAAACAAATGGACTTCCCCATTACCTGTTTAGAGAGACCGACATTTCCTATTGTGATATCTGTTACTGACACGCCATTGTGTTTGGCTTTAGAACTGCTGGGAAAGTCATTTGGAACTAATCAATACCGTCGCTCTGTGTACCAATTTCCAGCGAACTGTGCTCTGAATGAGAGTCAGAGGGAGTTTAGTCTGGAGGTGCATCTGCTTTCACGCAGAACACCATTTTGCATCATGTCGTCTCATTTACACTCAAATCAGTTTCCCTCGTACTTGTAACACAGGGGAGACAATGCAAGGTGCGCAATTACACTAAAGAGATTCAGGTTGAATTTGTGTGGAAGAGGCAAGCTGAATGTTAATGATATCAACTCGCGAGGCCTAGCTAGAGTGACTGCCGTAGGTAAACAATGGATGACGCAGGAGGAGGCGTCTCCAGTGGTCTCCAGCGCTGAGTTCTCGGACCACTGTTTTGTTCAATACAAATGGGATGAAAACACGGGCATACATAACAACGCGTGTTAGACAAGAACAGCGGATGACAGCTGGTTCATTGCCATAGGTTTCTGTAGCATAGCACTTGACATTCAAATGGCTGCTGCTGGTTTGTGATAATGAAACAGAAACACCTCTTTAGAAATGTAAGAAGAGAGATTTTTCCTTGAGGTGCTCAGTCAGTCATGGGTCAAGGCTATCTTTTTGTTACGATAGTCTTGGTATATTCCATACCAAGGCTATCTTTTTGTTACGATAGCCTTGGTATATTCCATACCTACTTACCTACTTAATCAATGGCTTGAATAGCCACCATAGTCTTCTCTGTTTAGCTAACAGGAAAGAGAGATAAAGCCTTTGCCTCCAGATCCAGGTGTTTTTATGTCCAACGCAGCACACACTGTGCTGTCGGCATGTGAAGTAGGCAGTGGACATAATGGGAAGAATCAGGCATGAAAACCATATTTTCTGTGTTTTTTTATAGACCCGAGGGGAGCTATTCTCTGCCAATTTAAAAGTCCAATTTGCGCCGCGCAGTGAGATTTATTCCCATTAGTGCTCCCAGGTCTCCAGACCTGCCCCACGACCACGTGGTCAGAAACCTCCTTTAAAACATCAAGTTCTAATGTAATAGATGTCTGGTTGAAGAGCAGGTTTGAGTTAATTCTCCAGCTCAGAAAGCCAGGATGTGTTGAATTTCAGCTGGTTAAAGTCAAGGTGTTTGGGCCACTTACATGAGCATGATATTTATTCTGCATGTGTGATTTTTCCCTTGAAGGTAACTCAAGAAATGAATTCGGTCATTTAAAGTTTTTAAAGGCTGGGCACTGCAATACTTTTTTTAAAGTTTTATTTCCTGAAAATAAATGTACTTTTGTATTGTAGATGTTTAATCTTGTATATGTTTCAGAGACATGAAGGCCATTGCTTTGTTTACAACTGGGTTCTCGTCAATACAACAAGTGTCCTCCATAGAAAACGTGTGCCCTTGAAATCCCAAACGCTGCCATTCTCTGTGCTGAACTATTTCTGTACATGACCAAATCCTATTACTTTAAATAATGACTAAGATGAAAGTAACAGTGACCTGAAATCCCCTTTGTTTTTTTACAGAGGAACTACGGAAGCTGAGCTGGTCCGGCATTCCGCGACAGGTTCGACCAATCACATGGAAGCTCCTCTCGGTAAGCATAAACATCTTTACACCGTCATGTCATCTTCTCAATGACTTTTCTCTTCTGCTCTCTCCCTCTCTCTCTGATTTATGGACATGAGTAACACTCTTTACCTCCTATTTAGAAATTAATTGCAAGGCACAAATAATTTATTCATGAAGCGGAATGTTTACTCATTAAGCTATTGTTCCACTTTACGGTGACCTGACTATTGAGTGACTGAGTCTGCGATCTGTGAAGCGGTACTTTGAATGGTGTGACTTTCACATTAATTGCAGTGTATAGTTAATGTCCCACACAGACAAGGCCTCATTAAATCGCCTAGGGGTGTAAGGCTCACAGAATTGCCAGATTTTGTAGTCAACACAAATGAGTGTCAGAGGTCCCCAGTTCCTTTGAGGGCTCAGATGAGAGAGAAAGCTGGATAGTTCATCAAAATGCCTCCTTCATCGTTTCTGCTTGTCTGCTGTCGCTAAGTTTATGAGGAAACTTCTTGGAGTGGCAAACTAATGGGCTGTGGCGTATTGCCCTCTGTCCGGTCTAAGTAAGTAATGGTACGGACACGACTGCACTCTGCAGTGCAGCAGATAGGAGCGTGTACAGGGTATGAACTAGAGACTTAGGAAAGACACACACCAGCCCCCCGGCATCTCCTATCCCTCTCCTGCCCAGAACGAGCCTGGGTATCTCAACCAGGGGAGGCTGACGGAGGCAGAAACCCGAGGACGGGTTCATTGTAATACATGGAATGGAATCAAACAAGTGTTGGGTATCAAAGGTGTTTGATACTATTCCTCATTCCATTCCATGCATTTACAATGAGCCCGTTTTTTTTTTTTATTTCGACTTCCACCAGCCTCCCCTGGTCTCAACCACATGCCTGACCTTTAAATCCTGTCTGTGTCAAGATCCAGCAGCGATAGATAAGATGAGCCCCAGAAAATCTATTCTACCTCGGTGCCACACCGTGATTCCATAAACTTGGAGCCACATAATAAAACTTCACTCTAGACGTGTCTCCCCTGTGACCTTCCCCCTGCTCAAAACCGTACCGCAGATATTCAATTTATTCTTTCCACAGGCTGCTTAGCGAGGTTGCTTCTATGACAAAGACAAGAGGCACTTTCTGGCTGTTAATAAGTTTTAATGCTCCCCCCCCGCTTGCATTTAACAGTAGAGTGCACAAATCATACATCACTGTCTCAATCATTATTAGGGCATTGTGGAAAATTAAAAGGTGGGAAAAGCATGAAAACTGTGAGTGAGCAATTTCTAGCCTCATTGTGCTTCTCCCTTGAGCAATGTCTCTCCATGCTTGGCTACAGGTTGCTTTCTTTGTAGTGGGAAACACAAAGGAAACTTTAATGCTTAGAAAAAATAAAAAAGCCCTCACAATAATGAGTATTTCTGAAAAAAAAAAAAGAAGAGAAAAAGCCTTTAAAGAGGAATCGCTCACTTGCTTCGAGTGCCCAAAGGAGAGAAATTGAGTGGGTTTTCTCTTAGGAAAAAAATGACAGAGCCGGTGGCAATGTGTACATTTTGCTAATGGAGTGGAATTGTTCAATGTTAAGTGCTGGTGCTGGGAGAGGAGAGGAGCATACTGCCTTGGTTGTATTGATGTGTCTGCAGGGCCTGATGTGATGTAGTGGGCCCCCGTTTGCCATATCATGTAAACTACTGACTGTGTCTAGATTTGATAAAATACTCAATAGTCTGAACCTGCTTCCTGTCTACTTCTCCATAATCACTAATCGGTCAGGTGAAAGCAATATGATAGAGACTTCCTATCCGCTTCCTGTTTTCTCTAGCCTATGGGAAATGAAACAACTAAATGAGGTCACTTAAAACTGTTCAGGGTTTTTTTTCTGCAGGGGTGGCACGGTTTACTGCCCCCTAGAGTCCAGGAGGGTATCTCCTTTATGTCAGACTATAGTCTGGTGCTTGTTGCCATGCTGAGATGGGCACAATAATTGATGAAAGTGCCAAGCTGTAATGGAGGACAGAGAAGAGAGAGGGGGATGGCACCCTCCTCTCATGGTCAGTCTTTGTTTGTTTGTTTGTGTGTGTGATGTCTGTGTGTGTGGTCTCTCAAAACACACACACACACACACACACACACACAAAGGAGTCTAGCTCACCTGTCTGACCTTCATCTGCGTTGTCTGTCATCTTGATGCAAACCCTGGGCAGGGCTGGAGCTCCACTCTATCAAACCATATTGATCCAAGCTATTGAACCTTCAGGGAGGTGAGGGATTGTGTGTGTGTGTGTGTGTGTGTGTGTGTGTGTGTGTGTGTGTGTGTGTGTGTGTGTGTGAGACACATACATTTGTTTTTGTACATCAATGCCTGCAAGTCTATATGTCAGTTTGTGTGCTGCTGGTCTATGTGTATGTTCGTATGTGTGTGTGTGTGTGTGTGTGTATTCGTGTGCGCGCATCTGATTTTTATGTGTGTGTGTGCCTGTGTGAGAGTGTGTGTGTGTATTTTGTCAGAACAATTAAACCAGCTGGAAAGCGTCCTTAAACAAGAGCGATGACTTGTTGTGTCTCCCTGGGAGCAGCCGGGTTTGTCGTCACCGTTTGAAGTGTCGTTTTTAATGTCCAATCAATTCTCCCCCATCCTGCTGACTTCACACAACCCCCCCCCCCCCCACACACACACACACACACCCCCACCCTCCTCTCCTTCCTCCAGGAAACCTACTCAAACGCTCCTCCTAAGTAGAAATCATTTTTGTTTGTCAGTTCGCTCGCTAGGAAATAAAGATTTCATTTACTCCCCAAATTGATTCCTTAAGCTTATTTTCGGAGGAGGAGAGAGAAGCCGGGCCAGGAGAGAGATTGCCTGTTTACTGTAGTCAAGGATCTATTAGCTGCTAGGCCAGGGAATCACTGAGAGATTAGTGAAGGCGGCAAGAATCAGCTGCAGGTTAGAGGGGCGTACAGCTAGCTGGGCCGGCCCGGTGTGATACAACGCTCCCAGCACTTTTTTTTTTTTTTTTTTTTTCAAACATTTTTAGCAGTTTTAACCTGTTCACATCACCCAACGGAAAATAAAAAAAAATCAGCGCATCGACATATTTTTCAAGTTCTGTGCCGGACGTACGTGTCGAAATAGCATCTCCAGAAACATAAACGTCTTGAAACACCCAAGCAGCAGACACAACGATCTGACTCAACTTGTGTGTAGTTTTGGAGACTGTGAACGACTGTGGTCCTGCTGTAGGATACCTTTACAAGCCCGGGCATGATTATGTCCTATTCTTCCCCTATGGCTGCCCGCAAACTTCGCACTTGAAGAAGGATTTTATTTTTGTCGGTATAGATTTTTTTTCTCTACCTACCACACAACTGAAAAGATGGCCCTGACCGCGCTACTGTGTTTTCCAAGAGCGCCGGGAGGCCCACCTGAAAAGTAATAATCGATAACAAA
>NC_139674.1:3290431-3292931 GCF_951799395.1 Argentina silus | reverse complement strand
TCCCTGCCTCTCTTCCTCCCTCCCTATTTTTTTTTTTTTTTCCGCTTGGTGTGCCAGTACTGCTGGCAAAACGAAAACCACGGCCCTGCCTGCATTAAAATATTTAGATGATTAAATCGGAGCATATTTATATGCACACTTTAACGACCTTTTTATGCAATGCACGGTGCAGCGCTGCCTGAAAGTCCCCCTCTAGTGCCGCTTGCATTTTGCTTCGAAGGGTTGTTCAGATTATGTTGACATGGAACATATAGCATGCTGTATGCCAGGTCTGCAGTGTGTTACGTGCCTGGGATTGTCAGATTCTGATGTTCATACGTCAATCTCCTCAGGGTCCCAGTGGGGAGGGGGTGGGCAGAAGGGGGGCAGAGGAAGGATGAAAACTAATGCTTTCTCATGCAACTAGCACTTCGATCCATCTACGTTATATACGTGTGAAATAATTAATAATATATAACGGTATATAAGGTGTATTATTTAAATGTATCTGGTATACTAAATATACACTCACTGAACACTTTGTTAGGAACACTATACTAATACTGGGTAGGGCCTCTCTTTGCTCTCAAAACAGCCTCAGTTCTTCGTGGCGTTGATTCCACAAGATGTTGGAAACATTCCTTTGAGATTCTGGTCCATGATGACATGATTGCATCACGCAATTCCTGCAGTTTTTTCAGGTGCACTTTCAAGCTGCGAGTCTCCCGTTCTACCACATCCCAAAGGTGTTCTATTGGATTCAGATCCGGTGCATTATCATGCAGGAAGTAGCCATTAGAAGATGGGTAAATTGTGGCCATGAAGGGATGCACATGGTCAGCAACAATACTCAAATAAGCAATGATTGATTGGTATTAACAGGCCCAAAGTGTGCCAAGAAAACATTCCCCACACCATTACACCACCTCCACCATGAGAAGGTGTACAGGTGTTCCACCACCTCCACCATGAGAAGGTGTACAGGTGTTCCCCCACCTCCACCATGAGAAGGTGTACAGGTGTTCCACCACCTCCACCATGAGAAGGTGTACAGGTGTTCCCCCACCTCCACCATGAGAAGGTGTACAGGTGTTCCTCCACCTCCACCATGAGAAGGTGTACAGGTGTTCCTCCACCATGAGAAGGTGTACAGGTGTTCCCCCACCTCCACCATGAGAGGGTGTACAGGTGTTCCTCCACCTCCACCATGAGAAGGTGTACAGGTGTTCCTCCACCTCCACCATGAGAAGGTGTACAGGTGTTCCACCACCTCCACCATGAGAAGGTGTACAGGTGTTCCCCCACCTCCACCATGAGAGGGTGTACAGGTGTTCCCCCACCTCCACCATGAGAAGGTGTACAGGTGTTCCTCCACCTCCACCATGAGAAGGTGTCCAGGTGTTCCTCCACCATGAGAAGGTGTACAGGTGTTCCTCCACCTCCACCATGAGAAGGTGTCCAGGTGTTCCTCCACCATGAGAAGGTGTACAGGTGTTCCTCCACCTCCACCATGAGAAGGTGTCCAGGTGTTCCTCCACCATGAGAAGGTGTCCAGGTGTTCCTCCACCATGAGAAGGTGTCCAGGTGTTCCTAATAATGTGTTGAGGGAGTGTCTATTCTCTGTTGGCTGTAGCCGACTATAAGCCACTCACTCTCATTGGTCCCCAGCTTGTGGCACCCCTCCCACCACAAGCCCTCTCTTTTCTCTCTCTCACACACTTACACACTTACACACACACTCACCTATACACACACACACACACACACACACACACACCCACCCCTGTCTCTCCTCGTGAGTCGTCGCTCTCAAACCCACCAACCGTCAAATAAAAGTAAAACAAATAAATCACTTTTCCTGCAACTTTGGCCATGCATTTTTCATGTTAGACGTCTAGACCTCTCCTGTTGCAACAAGGACTTCTAGACCTTGTGGGTTGTGCTACTTATTTTGGCCTCGGCCAGGTTTTCTCCTCCTCCGAATCTCCTATTGAGGCTCAGCAGCCACCAGGGCTCAGGATGAGGGGGTCTGCAAAGCAAATAAATAGATAATGTATTCGCTCCCAGCCCCTCAACAGACTTCAGCCAGCCATTGATTTCTGCCGCCTGGTTTAGTGTCTAATTTCCACCCTCTGATGGGCTTCTGAAGGAGTGTAGGAGCACCATGGCCATGAATTGTAGCCACAGGGAGGGAGGGGAATAGACAGGGAGGAGAGAGAGAGAGAGAGAGTGTGTGTATGTGTGTGTGTGTGTGCGTGCGCGTGTGTGTGCGTGTGTCTGTGTCTGTGTGTGCGCCTGCACGCGTGTGTTAGGGGAAACTGACTTTAGCCTTCCTTATCCTCTCCCCCCAATCTTAGTTTGATAGACGTGACGTTTGATGATGATAGGAGACAGCAGGTTGGAGAGGTGTGAATCCCATACATCAACATACATTGATGTACCAGCAAACAAAAACAACCCAAAAAAACAAAAAGGATCTCCGAGCCCTCAAAGCCCCCACAGCAAGCCCCTCCTCCGGTGT
>NC_139674.1:3270431-3282931 GCF_951799395.1 Argentina silus | reverse complement strand
TGCTTTCTGTAGCGACGCTAGGCTAGGCTAGGCTACGCAACGCCCGTCCAGACAGAGGCTGCCTCGGCTTTCTCAGAGACCTGACACAGAGCGCCACTGACAGATGCTCTAAACAGGACTAATATAAGCGCTCTCAAACGATTAGCCCAGTCCAAAACCCCATGAATATGGAGCCGCGCGACTCTGCGTGATCAAACGCCAGGCTGTAACTTGGGGCGCCAAGCAGAGAGGAGAAGGAGAAGGAACCCTGCTGAGATAGGAAGTGTCTTGAAAGACGAGAGTGGCGGGGAATGCAAGACACACACACACACACACACACACATACACATACGCACGCGCACACACACACACACACACACAAAGCAGGCATTGCTCTCAGAGATAAGCTTGCGTAGAAGGAAGAACACAGTCAGGTTCAATGACAAACAAGCCCGTTGGCCCAGAGAGACTTTCTAATGTCAAACAATATGATCAAAAATGGATTTCTGTTTGGCGTGTGGCGGTTCACCAAGCCCTCGGTTAGGTTCATACCTCGGTTTTTGGGTCACGGTTCGGTTCATACGTCGGTTTTTGGGTCTTGGTTGGTTCTACCTCGGTTCAAACAGAAAAAAAAGGAGAAAAAAATTGCTAAATTTCGTTATATCAGACCTAAGGGCTCCTGTGACTCTCATACTCTCCTACTTCTGTGTATGGCCCTATAAAATCTCTCTATAAAATCTCTCTATAAAATCTGTTTTATTTTTCCCCAATTTCGTATTTATTCATTTCTTCCGTTTTTCACTCAAAATGACACTTGGAATATTAAAAGAAGACAACAATTGATATTATGGATATTTTTTCAGTGAAAGTGCTGGTGGTGCTTCTGGACAAATAAATGGATCATCATTTACTGCTAAACATCTACTGCAACATTTGCAAATAACTGTGAATACGATTTCCGGGGTGCCCGTAAAACCCCTCAGACCATTACACCACTAATTCCCATCATATGTTTTGTTAGTCTCCAAGGGGACGGTTGCTGTTGTCGACGTCGTTGTGTTGGAACATGATGGATGATTTCTCCGTCGTAGACAAAGAGAGTGATATTTCATTATGGTCGTATATTTAGCATTTCGCAAAGCGCTCATTGCTCTTCTCTCAAGCCTCCAGTTGAGTTTCGGCACGTGTACTAGCCTTGTCCCATTGACTGTGATCAGGCCTGCTGTGTGTGTGTGTGTGTGTGTGTGTGTGTGTGTGTGTGTGAATTGAGCGGTCAGTGGGGTGTATCGCGACTGTGAGTGGTTAATGAGTATCGGTTTGTTCGTATCTCCCATCGCGAGGCCTCAGAGCCAAGCTGCTGATTTTAATTGCAGGCCTGATTAATGTTCCTTATTTGCTCTAACGAGTTGTTAAGTGATTGCCTCGGCATGGCCATTGACATTCTGAGGTTTTTCCCACTCTCTTTCTCCTCTCCTGCTCCATTTTCTCCCCCTCTCATCTCTCTCTCCTCTCCTCTCTCTCTGGTTGAGTTCCCCATTGACCCAGGTCTAGACAAATGCTCCGGTCTGGGAACAGTGCACACAATCATCAAGTGTAATAAAAAACAAATATATATTCTGGGAACTGAAAAGAAGACTCGAGTTTGAGCTTCGGCTTTGTCTTTCTCTTGATCTCTCCGGGAAAGAAATGAGGACATGTTCGAATTAGTTTTTCTTTTGCCTCAGACCCTATTTGTTCTATTAGACCTGCTGTACATGTATTTATTCCCTTCAGCTTGTGGGTTTTGAAATCTTTGTTCTGAGGTGTGTTTGTCGGGGTGAGGGCAGAGAGCAGTAACACTGTTTGACACGTCTCCTCGCTGCAAGATGATAAAAGACAGCAACGAATCAATGACTCACCTTCATCTGAAGAACGCTACATCTTATTTTGGAGCGACTCCACAGATTTTCTCATCATTCCCGATAAAATGCAATAGAGCCTGGGAGTGATTCAGAGAAATTGTCCTGTCAAAAAGTAATTCATTTTCTATGAATAATCATGGTTATTGAATATTTTTAGATTAAGTTAATTACTCGACTATAAAAAGCCATAAATTGAATTTCGCCACAGACTCTCGTGCGATGTGGGGGAAAAAATGGCTCTTTTGTCATTTCGGCGCCGGTTGAAGAGCACGTTCCGCTTGACCTGAAGCAATTGGGGTGCAATTGAAACGGTCGTCTTTTCCGGAGACTCTGCCGAGTGGGCGCCTGTTCTCCGGTTGTGTCAGTGTCACCCGCTCGTCCGTGCGAATGTATTTGCGACAACACACGAGTGCTCATCACATATTTATCCACTAACATCCTCTCCGACTGCTGTTTAATTGTCTGTTCGCGATGCTTAATGTCTCCCCATTACTGCACTGTCTAATGATTTCCCTGAGACTGCAGATTACCACAAAATTAATTTCTTAATGGACTGATCTTCCCTCATATTTCACACTCTGGAAACTTTCTCTTCACTCTTAATAGCAGCTCATCTAGAATGATTACTCTCTCTCTCTCTCTCTTCCTCACACACACACACACACACACACACACACACACACACACACACACACACACACACACATGCACATGCATACACACACGCGCATGCATACACACGCATGCATACACACACACACACACACACACACATGCATACACACACGCGCATGCATACACACGCATGCATACACACACACACACACACACATGCATGCATACACACACACACACACATACACACACTCATGCATACACACACACACACACACACACACACACACACACACAAACACACTGTCTCCCTGTCCTAAGCAGAAGGCACCGGCATTAGAGAAGAATGAGATGTTCTTGTTGTGAGTTATTCCCATTGTCTCGCACAGAGAGAGCCTTCTGATGTCACACGTCTATTTAGGCCAAGTTCTGCCGGGGTCGGTCTAATTTACATGTTTTATTTACACCATAGCTCCTGCCATGTATCACACGGGAGTGTGCGGGGAGAGCATTCCTATGTCAGGCCTATACCGAAGCCCAGTTACTGTACTGCGTACTCGGGCCTGTCTAACATCTGAGATGATTTATTTACGCCTCCCCCCTCCTCTGCCGTCCCTCCCCCGCGTGTGATAGTGCGGACCGAGATGGCGGACCTCTGAGTGCAGCGACAACAGAGGCATCTCTCCCTCCCTCTCTCTCTCTCTCTCTCTCTCTCCGACGCTGCCGCGCTGGAACATTACCATGGTTACGTGAGCGCGGAGCAGCGATGCGGGCTGAAGTGTGATGGCTGTCAGGTGCGAACTGTGTGGGTTGATCTGTATTCTTATACGCAGCCTACAGTCCAGGGGAGTGGAGGTAATTGGGATCCCTGTAAGCTGTTGCTCAAGCCAGCAGCTGCCCACCGCGGTGTTCACACACAACCTAAAACACATCACACAGCACAGGACGGATATCGCAGACAAGAATAACTCCAGCACATTAGGTACGGCGTGGGCCAGCCACGGTCGCATGACCCCGCGCCGGCGCCTGAGGTAGCTGACGTCTGTCGTTAGTTGTGAAGACGCCACTTGAGTGATGTAATCGCATTCCATTTGATGTTCATTGTTCCCAGATGTTGCCCTATATAGGTTTGTACAACTTTGGGTTACGTTGTTATTGAATATTGTACGTTGTAGACACAGACACACACACACACACATTCGCACGCACACACACACATTCGCACGCACACACACACATTCGCACACACACACATTCACATGCACACACAATCGCACGCACACACAATCGCACGCACACACACACACATGTTACCACAGCCACCCACCCTATGTTCATCACTTTCAGGTTAATATTTCCATATATAACAGATGGATCCACACCTCGCCACCCTTCCAGTGTAATTAGGCTTCTAGCACTCATTGTCTGTCTGATGTGTTAGAACCACAAGTTTGCCAAGTCTGACTCCCTTATTAATTATCCACAGTTTCAATTACACCTCTGTGGAATCTGTTTAATGTTCATTAATCAACACCAGGTTGGAGGATGTTATCATTGTAATTGGTCTGTGTTGGTAAGATCTGATTTATTACATTGAGATTATGATTGTCACGCCGGTATAGGCGGTAGTTGTCGTAGGTCTTTCTGATCGCCATGCTGGTGGGCAGTAAGGCTGGAGTCCTAATTTGAGATCCGCGATCATCACTAGAATCACCAGACACCCCCCCCCCCCCCCCCCCCCCCCGTTGACATCAATAAAAGATCAGAATCTGAATTATTTTATTTGGCCAGGTATGTTTGCACATAGAGGAAATTGGCTCGGTGAGGTTGGTGCATGGGACGTATAAAACCATATCAAAAGGATTTCGGCGAATGTCAGAGCTACGCACTCTGATTTCTTGTTAGGATACCAGCCTATGGGTTCTTTTGGCTTTTTAGAGACAGAATTTGGTGACCTATAATTAGGTGAATGTTGAGCACATATTTTTTTTTTTTTTTCTACACTGACATCATGGTTGTATCAGATGAGTGAAACATCGTCTCCACGCCAATGATACGGTGAGCCGTGAGGCACATAATTATGATGATTAATGACTATTTCAACGTTCTTGTCCTTAACCGGAATCAGGTACATTCGTTTGATCCAGATTCATCCATACAGATAAGTTTTCTATTACATCACTTGAATATGTTACATCATACATCATCACATTAATTGTGGCGCGTATTGCCCAGGGCAGATGGCATGGGTGGCACAATCTGGAGATGTAACCCAGCCCTTGTGCCAAGTGCCAACCACACAGCTGGCGGCGCCCACTTGTCCTGCACAACCTGCCAACTCGCCAGGACAAACAGGAAATCAGCCTCGGGCAGACAGGAAGCTGTGTTAGAGGCCAGTAGGAAGCCACTCACTAGATATACAGCATGGGAGAGGAGGATTAAAGATAGGCTCCTAGAACAGACAGACAGACAGACAGACGGACAGACAGACAGACAGACGGACGGACGGACGGACACACACACACACACACTGATTACAATTCGATGGTTATTAGGGCTGTCGAAGTGAACGCGTTAATTCCTGCGATTAAAAAACGAGCATTTTTTTTGGTACCATATTGTACCAAAGCACCACAGTTTTCTTTTCGCTGAGCGAAACTATGCAACCATGGAGAAGGACAGGCAAACAGGACGAGCCTCGTGGCTTTTAGCCGAGGGCTTTTTCACAGCCTCTCTCTAACTTTGAGATGATCAGCATCAGCAAGGATCACACAATCGCCGGTCAGTTCTCACAGCGGATGATTTGTAGATCAGTGATTCTGCGCAGCGCCTTGTTCAAACTGAATTAGCCCCCCCGGTCAATCAGAAACACAGGGGACTTGCTATTCTATTTGAATATGTGTTGTTGTTGTTGTTGTTGTTGTTGCTCTCACCTGAGAAGACCCATGCATCCCACCCCCATCGTGGACAGCAGCTTGTCATGTTGAATGGATACAGGGGAGTAGATACAAGTCAGGCCATTTTTGAATCTGTTTTTGTCATTTAACTGAACTGTATTTAACAAGTTTCAGAGACACAGAGACTTTGATTACACCTGGCTGGATTCTTATTGGCTGAGAGGATGCTGTTAAACGCTCATCTGATACAGATCATGTTGTGTTCTCTCCCTGTTCCGTGACGCCTACAACCCAACGTCAAGATTTCTTTACGACGAGAACTTTTTTAAATTAGGTCTTCATTTGACCAACCCCCCCCCCCCCCCCAAAAAAAATATGAAAATAAAAAATGATTCATTCGTGATCAATCACGGCAAACCTTGCGCTCGACTTGATTTAATCGAACTTGGCGTTTGACAGCCCGAATGGTGATGAACGATCTGGCTGAAGATAACCCTCGCTGCCGGGGATGAGGTGCTAATGAGTCACAAACAGTTGCGTTTTATTTCCTCTTAAATTCCTCAAACCAGTACTGGCTCTACCAGTACATCCTGGTGTCATCTCCTTTGGCATGTGATGTTTTTTTGAGGCTTAATGTTCAATGAAGAGGTACGTTGTCCCATGCTAATCCCCCAGTGTGGTGGTGGTGGTGGTGGTGGTGGTGGTGGTGGTGGTGGTATACACTCCAACTTCTATTTCTGGGGATGCTGAAGTACTTGGTTTTTACCAGGAAGAGATCTCATCCCTCTGTCTGTGATCTGAAGAGAAAAGGTTGAATCCAGATGATCAGAAGGCCCAAGGGATCTCTCTCTCTCTCTCTCTCTCTCTCTCTGTCTCTCTCTCTCTCTCTCTCTCTCTCTCTCTCTGTGTGTGTGTGTGTGTGTGTCTGTGTGTAGTGGTACTGATATTTGGCAGCCTTGGACATGTATCTAACAGTAGGCAGCCTGCAAATTGCAAATTGCAAATAAAAAAAGCCAAGCAGCTATTATAAGATATTGATCCATGCCAGCTGTTGTGAAAAGCTTAGCTTTGTGGAAAAGACGGTGCTACCTGTATCCATAGCGATCTCGAAGATGTTTGTTATATTCTGGCTTCTATTGATGGAATGCTGTTTGTGTGTGCGTGCGGGTGTGTGCGTCTATGTGTATGCCTGTGTATTATTTGGAACCAGGATAAAGCTTTAACTCACTTCTCCCATGGCCTGGTTCCTGCCCCTGTGGTGTGTCTGATGCTCACTAGCCATGTCACCTTGCTTCTGTGGAGGCTGCCTGGTCACAGCCGATGGCTTCTCTCCCACCGATGCGTTCAGACAGATGGCGTGATGCTGCCATAGACAATATATGTGTGTGTGTTTGCTCATATGTGTGTGTGTGTGTGTGTGTGCGTGCGTGCACATGCTCTTATTCGAGCAGTACACCCTGGGACCTTCCGCCACAGAGACAGGTGCAGTCAGTGTAACCTGTGTCTGCTCTGACGACTCACCTCCTTGTTCAGTGCTGTGGGACACCATGAACCCAAATACATTCATTCATTACCACACGCTCCTGTTACCACGCCTGACCCACTTCTTCCAGTGTTTGAGCATGGCTGTAATGACAGTGTGACGTGTGTGTGGGGGGGGGGGGGGGGTCTCCTTACGGGAAAATGCCGACTCTGACCCCCCCTTTTTAAAATGGTTCGGGTTAGGTTAGGGTTATAGTTATGGTTCCGGTTAGGGTAAAGGGTAGGGTCGTCCCTTCTACCGTCCCTTGCCCCAGGTCCAGGATCAGATGAACATGTAATAACATGTAATAACCTTAACCATTGGAGCATTGAACCCTATCTGACTCTGGATCAGTTCTTATGGGCAAACCTGTATTTCCTCATGACAGCAGCAGTGAGTGGGTTGAGTGGTGCTCCCGGTGACGTGTTTCAGTAATGGAGGGAGGGGAGGGAAGGGAGGGAGGGAGTCAGGGAGGGAGGGATGGATAGAGACGGGGCTGAATTAACTAGGGGAGGGAACACTGCAGGTGACTCAGCTCCTCTCCATCACAGAGGCAAACATGTTTGTTTGACTACCTACACTGGTGTGTGTCTGTGTGTGTTTGTGCGTGTGTGTCTGTGTGTGTTTGTTATGTATTTGTGTTTGTAGTGGTACTGATATTTGGCACCCTTGAACATGTATCTGACAGTAGGCAGCCCATTTTAACAGTGCCGCAGTTCCTCCAGTGACCACAGGGGGAGCTGTTGGTTTGTGGTACCAGGTCTAGCCATTGTGTAGAAGAGCCAGATGACTCTCTCCCCGGGTTGATTATCTTTCCTGTGTCCTTGTTGTTTTGTCTCAACCCCTGGACTTGTATAGGCATAGATCTCACAGGATCAGACGAGGGACCGGGGGGAGTTGGGCATTAGAGAGACCTAAAAAGCTCCCCTGTCTCACTCTCTCTCTCACAGCAGGATGAAGTTGCCTCCAGGCGCTGAACTCAAATCAGTTTGAGCATATTCCTCTCATAGTGTTTTAGGTTAGCCTAGCTAGCATATCCCCCTATTGTTTGAGGTTAGCATAACATATCTCCCCTATTGTTTGAGTTTAGCATAACATATCTCCCCTATTGTTTGAGTTTAGCATAACATATCTCCCCTAATGTTTGAGGTTAGCATAGCATATTCCCCCTAATGTTTGAGGTTAGTATAGCATATCCCCCCCTATTGTTTGAGGTTAGCACAACATATCCCCCCTAATGTTTAAGATTTTCATTTGGGGCGGGCACACGCTGATCCTAGATCTGTGCCTGAGGGCAGCTTCGGCCTCTAAGCCTCTCCTCACCGCACCTGAACAATGTTAAACTGACAGTTGATATCTAGGGAGTGCCTGTTGCTATTAAGGCGCTCTAAGAAAAATAAGTTACCTGTTCTGGCTTCACAAATCCTTCTCGCTCCTCTCCCGGCTGATTACTGCCTGTCTTCATCCGTTTGACTCCTCTATCTCTCCTCTCCTCTCCTCTCCTCTCCTCTCCTCCACACCTGAGGACCTGACTCCTGCTCTCCTCTTTGCTGCTGTCTGTCAGAGAAGACATTGACGAGAGGCGTGGGGGGTTGTGGCACACACACACACACACACACACACACACACACACACGTGCGCGCACACACACGCACACATACGCACACGCACGTAGGTACACACACACACACACATACGTAGGTACACACACACACACACATAGGTAGGCACACACACTTACAAGGGTTAGCTCTGTTATTACAGAGGCTCACTGGTTCACTTTGAAGAGCGGGCTAGCTTTCATTGCTTTCTTGGCCCTGGCCCCTTGCCAGCCCCCCCAGCCCCCTCAGCCCCCAGCCCCCAGCCCTCAGCCCTCTAACTGAGCATGCTCCATACAACCCTTCAGTGTTCTGTCTGTGTTGCCAAGGAGACGAAGCCAGGCTGGCAGGTCCGACGTAAGAGAGAGAGTGTGTGTGTGTGTGTGTGTGTGTGTGAAGTTTTCCTCTCAAGGTTCTCATCTCAAAACACGCCCGCACGCACGCACGCGCGCACCTGACTGTGTGATCTCACAGACATGGGCGTGAGAGGAGGACTTCGTGGAGAGAGAGAGAGAGAGAGAGAGAAAGAGCCTACGGCGATTAATCAGAAGCGAGCCTCATCCTCCTCGAGGGCCGACACCCCGGGGTTGCCAGGAGCATGTCAAACCCCCGCCGCCCTCCCACACTTTACCTGGCCTCTACACGCGCTCCACACGCTGAACTTGATTAATCTGATTACACACGCTAATTATCCCATCCGAGGTCCATCCGTTATAATTGACACACACGCGGTCTAAACGAGGCGGGGGCAGCGAACTCCAGCTGACATGGCGAGCGGCCTTTATTAGGAGACGGACACGGAATGTTCTAGAGTGCCCGCCGGCGTGTCGTGGAAGTTTGCCGGAAGGCGGAGAACTCGAAACAGCTTCCCCCCCCTCCTGAAGAAAAAACTGAGCCGAGATCAGTGTGTAAAGGGAGGCTCTGGTTGTATGGGTCTGTCTACTCACCGAGCTCTTTATTAGGAACAATCTGCAGGAATCGCGTGATGCAATCATGTCATCACGGACCAGAATCTCAAAGGAATGCTTCCAACGTCTTTGGATTGAATTGAGAACCGAGGCTGTTTTGAGAGCACTGTTTTGAGGCCCTACCCAGTATAAGTATAGTGTTCCTAATAAAGTGTTCAGTGAGTGTATCCTAGTATTACAATTTATGTGTATAAATACCATTTGTTTTATACGGTGTACGAAGAGCTATAGGGCCCTTAACAAGCTCATGAATGGCCCAGTGTAAAGCCCGTCAACAAACGGAAAAAAACGGATAATAGGATGACTCAAACGGATAATAGGATGAAAATTGTCACGGCAGTGCCGAAAACGGCAAAATTGCAACTCAGCAGACTCCTCGCGTTAGCCGATGCAGGACGCGGTCACCGGGCTCCAGAGCACAGCTAGCCGGCAGGACTGAGCCAGTACGTCACGTCCTCTTCTGCCCCCTACGGCTACAGTATGACTGCCACGAAAGTGTTATTCGGGCGAGGCTGGCGGAGGTAGAAATCGGAGGACGGGGCTCGTTGGGATGCACGGAACGGACTGAGGAACGGTATCAAACGATTACAGTGATCCCCACGCCCTCGACGTGTTCGATACCGTTCCTCATTCCGTCCCGTGCATTACAACCCTGAGCCCCGTCCTCCGATTTCCTACCTCCGCCAGCCTCCCCTGGACTCTAGTTGTACTGCCTGCTGTATCTAAACAGCGTGTGTTCTGTCCTGCAAGTACAGAGTTCTCCGGTAGTGTGACAGTTGTATCCTGTCTGTGAATGGTTATGGAGCGGGGCTGTTAGAGAACCCCCCCATGAAGCGCTGTGAAGACCATCTGCACCATCGCACTTCATTATGGAGAGAGTGGATACTCAGGCTCCACTCAAGAGCCTCCTTACCATCTCCCCCTCCCTCCCTCCCTCTCTCTCCTCCCTCCCTCCCTCTCTCTCTCTTTCTTTCTTTCTCTTTCTTTCTCCCTCTCTCCCCTCTCTCTCTCTCTCTCTCCTCTCTCTCTCTCTCTCTTTCTTTCTTTCTTTCTCCCTCTCTCCCCTCTCTCTCTCTCTCTGTAGAGCACTTAGAAGGCCCCTGCTGTGTTGTTTGGTCCAACTCACTCACTCTCTCTTTCCCTCCCTCCCTCCCTCCCTCTCTCTCATTTCCTTTTGCAGAGGAAGAGGTGGAAAATTTCGATGTTTCCAGCTTGCAGGAGGAAGCGCTGCGGAACATCGAGGCTGACAGCTTCTGGTGCATGAGCAAGCTGCTGGACGGCATTCAGGTAACATGGATTCCCCTTCTGCAGCCCGTGCACAGGCCTGATTAAATTCATTCTGTGTGTGATGTGTGTGTGTGTGTGTGTGTGTGTGTGATGTGTGTGTGTGTGATGTGTGTGTGTGTGATGTGTGCGTGTGTGTGATGTGCGTGTGTGTGTGTGCATGTGTGTGTGTGCGTGCGCGTGCAGGTGTGTGTGTCTCTGGCTTGTGTGTTGCATTCATGTGGATTCTCTAAAGCAGGGTCCGCGTATTTCAAGTGTGTGCGTGTGTGCGTGCGTGCGTGCGTGCGTGTGTGAGTGAGTATGGGAGAGTAATTCTGGCAGAGTTGAGCTAAAGCTCAAGTGTAAAAAAAGCTCAAGCGTGAGAGAGAGCATGTGTGTTTATGTGTGTTTATGTGCGTGTGTGTGTGTGTGCGTGCGTGTGTGCACATCTAGCCCCGTTCTCTCTCCCTCTCTCTCGCCGTCTATCCAAACAGAGCGCCATCAATATTCTAACTCCGTACCGCACGGTAGCTAAAAGCACCGTCTCTTTACCCAGCAGCCCCAGCGGCGGCGGCGGCGGCAGCGGCAGACGTGGGTATCACCTGGGGAACTGTCCCGCCCCCTCCTCACTTTGTCTCTAATTGATTTACGGCCACGGCAACAGACGAGCGGCTTTGCTCTACCTTGATGTTACCAGGCCCCAGACACACACACACACACACACACGCACACACACACACACACACACACACGCACACACGCACACACACACACAGGGGTGGGTAGACAGTTGGAGCAGGTAGGTGTTTGGCGGGGTTGGTGAACACAGACAGCACACACGGTGGTGTGTATTCATAGTGCGGTTGCCACTGCTACACACAAAGCCAGCAACGGTTCCCAAGTGGCATCTACCGCGCTTTTCTCCTGTGGGTTTTGTTTTGAATGTTTTTTTTTCTTCCCCTTTTCTTTTCTTAGCGATGCAATGCTGTGTAATTACACCAGGGTGCTTTTGAAGTGCAGCTGAAGAGGATTTAACTTATTTCCCATGGCTCCTCTTTCTTTCTTTCTTTCTTTCTCTCTCTCTCTCTCTGTCTCTCTCTACCTCTGTCTCTACCTCTCCCTTTCTCCTTCTTTTCTCCCTCCCTAACTCCTTCTGGCACGCACACACACGCACGCACACACACACACACACACACACACACACACACACACACACACACACAACACCACACCACTCCAGATGACGTGTTTTCTCTCAGAAGGCGTTTGTATTCAGTGAATCACCTCTTAGGCTGTCGATTAAAATGCACTCCGTGCCCCACAGACACACACACACACACACACACACACACACACACACACACTCAACCTTTTTGTGCCGTTTTGTCTCTAATTACCGCAGTCATTTGTGTGTGTACAAAGCTGAATCGCACAGGCGCTAATGATTTTTCTCCAGTCATTGTTTTTCTTCGCAACTTCACAGCACTCACAGATTTAGCAGGGAACATCCGCGCGTCTGCGCCCGTCGGCGTGTCCGCGTGCGTGCGTGCGTACGTGCGTCTGTGTATGCGAAGCACATGCATTAAACAGCGACTGCGGTGTAACATAACAAGCATCCCCTTTACATTCACACCCTGAGAGAAAAACCGACGCATTCCCAAACGACTCGGAACTCGACAACTCAGAGCGGTAATTATGGATTCCAGACAGCATTACGGCTCGAAGTAAACACGCTCGTTGTCGTGAATGCCAAACAG
>NC_139674.1:3250431-3262931 GCF_951799395.1 Argentina silus | reverse complement strand
CCTGCAGTGGACCCATATGAGAACCCTTGTTTTTTTTTGTTTTTGTTTTTTTTTGGAAACCTGAGGGGCGGTAGCCTCCACACACGCACACACACACACACACACGCACAGACCGGCGCCTTGTTTATGGCTCTAAGTGGAGGAGAGAGAGAGAGAGAGAGAGCGAGAGAGAGCGAGAGCAGGGGTACTTCATTACAGCAGGGGGAGCCTTAATAATGCAGATGTAATTGGTGCAGCCTGTGGGCAGGTCTTAATGCATGCTTAAGAGTGACCCACGCGCTCACTTAACAGGTAATTGCATTAAGGCACAAGCAGAAGAGAGCATGGGAGGGAGGGAGGGGGGGGAGGGAGGGAGGGAAAGAGGACAGACAGAGGGAAGGGGAGAGAGTGGAAGAGGAATATGGAATCAGAATGAAAGGATAGGAGTTAAAGAGCGAGAGAGAAAGGGAAACATTGACATAAAAGAGAGATCGCCGATCTCCCTTTTATGTCTATATTTCCCTTCTTCTCAGCAGCGTCTCCTCAGACCCGCTGCGCCTCGGTTGAGTATGATTGGCTGCTGACCCGAGGACATGGCATGCTGCACTACATGTACACAGATGGAGGCAGAGTTCCAGACTGAACGTCTCCTGCCAGCAGAGCACAACACTCACCAGACCACCCGGTCTCACTGGTAACCCGCTTAGGGAGCCGATTGTGTCTCTAGTCTGGTGTTGTGTGCAGACGTTCACCCTCGTCCTCCCCCCCCCCAGGCTACCGGCTCACATCGCAGGCATAAGCCTGGAATAACAGACCGCTCAAACCTGGCCTTTTTATTCGTGGAAGTGTATTTCCGTAAAAGTATTTGTCGTTTTTTTTTGATCGGGGCGAATCAGGTTTGACGCGTTGGTCTAACCAGACCTTCAGAGCATATCGGGAGGTTGTGTCTGGGAAGGAGAAGATGTTTTGACAGTGTGTGTTAGATGAATAAGATGATGATCTACATTGTTGAGAGAGGTGAGCAGAGAGGGCCCTGCCTCAGGTGTTCTTACTCGGTTAAGAAGCCTTACTGCGGTTCACTCCGGGATCTGCTCTTTCTGCAAATCGACATCATGCCGAAATCTGATTCCACCGCGACCCCCCTGCTCCTTGCCTCTGGCACTTTCTGTGTGCTTGAGAATAAGTTTCTCTTTCATTTCGGCTGCCAAAAGCCGGATGAATGGAGTCATTCCATGTTCACATTCCTGAGGTCCTGGTTGCAACATTCTCCTAAACTGAAGTGGACTCCTTTCACACCTTTCTTGCCCCGCAGCAGTGAGATCAAAATGTGTGTGTGTGTGTGTGTTTATGGAACCGGCGGGGGTTTGAAGCTGGGACCTCCCGCATGGATGCCACAAGCCGCATGGATGCCACATCGTCCTGGTATGAAAGGACTTTATATATCGGCTTAGAAGTCACATGCAGGGCTACTTCATCATGAGAGCTTTATTCCAAATCACCTCTGCTACATGTTAGAGGTGGGTGGGTGGGGGGGGGGGGGGGGGGGGGGGGCTAGGCTGAGGCTGCTGCTCCTGCTCTCTCAGTGCAGTGGTTCATATGGAGCTACATCCACTCCTGTATTCATGACCAGCATCAACTCTCTGGCCCCCGGACACAGCACTGCACAGCTGAGCCTGAAGGACGGTTAGAATTGTTTATCGGTTTAATGACTTCTCTCTCTCTCTCTCTCTCTCTCTCTCTCTCTCCTCCCCTCCCCTCCCCTCTTTTCTCTCCTCTCCTCCTCCTCCCCCCCCTTGCCCGCTCGCTCGCTCTCTCTCTCTCTCTCTCTCTCTGAGTTTGCCATCTCAGCTGTTCCCTGGCCACATTAAAGCACCCTCTCTCTGAAGCCTCATCAAAGATGAAGGCACATTAGCCCCCCCCCCCCCCCCCGTGTGTGTGTGTGTGTGTGTGAGAGTGAGTGTGTGTATGTATGTGAGTGTGTAAGTGTACTAGCCCAGCGGCACACTCCTTTTAGAGTATGTGTTTTCTTTCAACTCGTAATTCGTAACACACAATTGTAAATCAAATTGAGTTAACCTGAAGACTCTCAGCTTATGGGCTTTATAGTATAGTGTTATTCTGCAGCCCTAGTCTAATTATCTCAGTAAGTTTGTTTTTATCTTAATCAAATAAGAAATGATTTGATTACCTGAAGCTCAGATTAGAAGGAATGAAGCAGATTAAGTCTATATTAGCGTTTATATCCGTTCCACCTACACTCCTGCTCTGGTTTGTTATTTTAGTCTTCGGTGTGTGAAGTATTACTTGTGTAAGCTTTATAGTGAGCTATAGAGTTTATACAGTACATACGGAAAGTATTCAGACCCCTTCACTTTTTTCACATTTTGTTATGTTACAGCCTTATTCTAAAATGGAATCAATATTTTTATTCCCTCATCAATCTACACACAACACCCCAGAATGACAAAGCGAAAACAGGTTTTGAGAAATGTTTGGTCATATATTAAAAATAAAAAAACTGATAACATTTACATAAATATTCAGACCCTTTGCTATGACACTCGAAATTGAGCTTAGGTGCATCTTGTTTCCATTGATCATCCTTGAGATGTTTCTACGACTTGATTGGAGTCCACCTTTGGTAAATTCAATTGATTGGACATGATTTGGAATGACACACACCTGTCTATATAACTTGACAGTGCACGTCAGAGCATAACAGAGACAGGATACATCTGGGGAAGGGTACAAAAAAATGTCTGCAGTATTAAAGGTCCCCAAGAACACAGTAGCCTCCATCGTTCTTAAATAGAAGAAGTTTGGAACCACCAAGACTCTTCCTAGAGCTGGCCGCCCGGCCAAACTGAGCAATCGGGGGAGAAGGGCCATCGTTCGGGAGGTGACCAAGAACCCAATGGTCACTCTGACAGAGCTTCAGAGTTCCTCTGTGGAGATGGGAGAACCTTCCAGAAGGACAACCATCTCTGTAGCACACCACCAATCAGGCCTGTATGGTAGAGTGGCCAGACAGAAGCCACTCCTCAGTAAGAAGCACATGACAGCCCGCTTGGAGTTTGCCAAAAGGCACCTAAAGGACTCTCAGACCATGAGAAACAAGATTCTCTGGTCTAATGAAACCAAGATTGAACTCTTTGGCCTGAATGCCAAACATCACGTCTGGAGGAAACCGGGCACCTCTCATCACCACATCCCTACGGTGAAGCATGGTGGTGGCAGCATCATGCTGTGGGGATGTTTTTCAGCGGCGGGGACTGGGAAACCAGTCAGGATCGAGGGAAAGATGAACGGAGCAAAGTACAGAGAGATCCTTGATGAAAACCTGCTCCAGAGCGCTCAGGACCTCAGACTGGGGCGAAGGTTCACCTACAAACAGGACAACGACCTTAAACACACAGCCAAGACAAACGCAGGAGTGGCTTCGGGATAAGTCTCTGAATGTCCTTGAGTGGCCCAGCCAGAGCTCGGACTTGAACCCGATCGGACTTGAACCCGATGAACCACATCTCTGGAGAGACCTGAAAATAGCTGTGCACCGACGCTCCCCATCCAACCTGACAGAGCTTGAGAGGATCTGCAGAGAAGAATGGGAGAAACTCCCCCAATACAGGTGTGCCAAGCTTGTCGCGTCATACCCAAGAAGACTTGAGGCTGTAATCGCTGCCAAAGGTGCTTCAACAAAGTACTGAGTAAAGGATCTGAATACTTATGTAAATGTGATATTTCAGTTTTTTATTTTTAATAAATTCGCAAACATTTCTAAAAACCTGTTTTGGCTTTGTCATTATGGGGTGTTGTGTGTAGATTTATGAGGGGGGAAAAAATGAACTTAATCCATTTTAGAACAAGGCTGTAACATAACAAAATGTGGGGAAAAAGGGGTCTGAATACTTTCCGAATGCACTGTAGCTGTTATAGTGAGAAGATGTATGCTACTCTTATCAGATATGCTACTGCTACTTGGTGTCACCATTAACTATTTAATAGCTGTCATATTGAATCTGGGGATTAAATATGAATTTCCTCTGCTGGGTTGGGGTTAGCTTAATGCTGTCCATATGTGCATTTAGGGCGTGAATGTGTCACACGGTCTCTTGTCGGTTTGCCTTACGCGCTTGAGAGGACGGCTCACGCCCTGCCCCCTGAAGAATGCCAGCCGCGGCGTTATACGTGGTCACATGCTGTGGTAGTACTCACCCTGGAATGTGTGAGGGTGTGTGAGAGAGAGAGAGAGACCCCCCCCCCCCCCACACACACACACACACACACACACACACACAACAGACATATTTTTCAATTAACCTACTTCCCTGATCTCACACACACACACACACACACACACAGTCCAGGCTGGCCTGACTTGACCTCTGACCCCTTCCAGCTGGGTTGTAATTGCTGTGAGCGGCAGCAATTGTTTATCAATAGCAGTGTTTGACACCATGCAGAAAGCAGCAGCAATGATCTATTTCCCCTATTAGGCTAACTGGCTGTCTCCCCTGCTGCTCTGCTCCCTGGTAGGGTCCTCTTATAACCAGGAGAGCAACTCCAGTCTCCTCTAAACCCCACAGGTCAATCCAATGCTGAAGTACATGTTTGTGTGTGTGTGTGTGTGTGTGCCCATTTGTGTGCGTGTGTGTTTGTGTGTGTGCCCACGTGTATGTGCGCGTTCGTGTGCGCCCACGTGTATGTGCGTGTGTGTATGTGTGCCCACGTGTGTGTGTGTGTGTGTGTGTGTGCGCACGTGCGCGCCTCTGTGGCTGTCCGATCACCAGGAGGAGGAAGCTCGGTGAAATGATTGTGGTAATTAAGCAACACCCTAGGAGAGAGAGAGGACCATGATGAATATTATCACTTCATTACTGAGGTCTGCTCCCTGCTCAGAGGAGAGGAGGAGGAGGAAGGGCCAGCAGCCCATTGAGATTAGCTCGCAGTTAATAAGAATGTGGAGTGTGTGTGTGTGCGTGTGTGCGTGTGTGCGTGTGTGCGTGTGTGTATAACTGGGAGGGGTTTAGACACCTGCTGTGCCTCTTGAATCTCCACGGTGACCCAGAGGGGGAGGACGGGTGGTTGAGCCTCTTGGTGGCCAGTTGGTCTGTCTGTCTGTCTGTCTGTCTCTCCTTTGTCTGTCTGTCTGTCTGTCTGTCTCTCATCTCTGTCTGTCTGTCTCCTCTCTCTATCTCTCTGTCTGTCTGTCTGTCTCTCCTTTGTCTGTCTGTCTGTCTGTCTGTCTGTCTCTCATCTCTGTCTGTCTGTCTCCTCTCTCTATCTCTCTGTCTGTCTCTCCTTTGTCTGTCTGTCTGTCTGTCTGTCTGTCTCTCATCTCTGTCTGTCTCTCTCCTCTCTCTATCTCTCTGTCTGTCTGTCTGTCTCTCCTTTGTCTGTCTGTCTGTCTGTCTGTCTCTCATCTCTGTCTGTCTGTCTCCTCTCTCTATCTCTCTGTCTGTCTGTCTGTCTCTCCTTTGTCTGTCTGTCTGTCTGTCTGTCTGTCTCTCATCTCTGTCTGTCTCTCTCCTCTCTCTGTAGTCATCTTTACGCTAAAACACATTTTAATTACTCCTTTGGAGCTGTTAATTAGCATGTGCGGTTGAGACGTCTGTCGATTCAGTGTCTAATTGAAGGCCCGGTATTAGCCTGTATTAGTATGCAGGGACTGCAGTGCAGCAAATCGGATTTTTATCAAGAGCTGAATCTTGTATGCGATGTGTTTCTGTACGTGACACAGGGTTTGTAGAAATGTTGTACGCGGTCGTCTTTTAGGTATCATAGTCAATAATGTCGTCATTGCAATGTAAATGTCACGCCACGTCAATATTACCGGTTTCAACATCCACATGTTGACAATATGTTGTGTGTTGCTATGTCAACTGTGAAGATCACGTCGACTTATTGAGTGATCCTGGCAAGCGATGTCTTGGAAATGATTCATGCTGTACAGTTGTGTAGTGAAGATACCGCCTGTATCGCAGGTGTATGGTATCACCGTCATCATCACCCCTCTCTTTCTCTCCCTCCCTCCCTCCCTCCCTCTCTCTCCCTCTCTCTCTTCTGAAGGACAACTACACGTTCGCCCAGCCGGGTATCCAGAGAAAGGTGAAGGCTCTGGAGGAGCTGGTCAGCAGGATCGATGGTGAGTGCCCTCAGGCCCATCCCTCTCTCCTCTCCTCTCCTGTCTCCTCTATTTCCCCCCTTTTCCTCTCGCATCCCCTCCTCCTCCTCCTCCTCCTCTCCACTCTCTTCTCTATCTTCCCTCTTTCCTCTCCCTTTACCCTCTGTCTTACCTCCCTTCTGTGTGCTGGCTGGCTGCCTGCCTGCCTGCCTGCATGTCTGCCTGTCTTACCTCCCTTCTGTGTGCTGGCTGTCTGCCTGACTGCCTGCCTGCATGTCTGCCTGTCTTACCTCTCTTCTGTGTGCTGTATGTCTGCCTGTCTGTCTGGCTGCCTGTCTCTCTGTCTGTCTCTGTCTGTCTGTCTGTCTGTCTGTCTGTCTGTCTGCCTGGCTGCCTGGCTATCTGGTTAGATAATGCCTATCTCTCTGTCTGTGGTCTGTCTGTCTCTCTGGCTGTAAAATTGCTCTACTCTGATATCCTTGGGAACGGCCTCCTGCCCTTTTTCCCCATCTTCCCTCTCTCCTCTCCTTGCCCTCCCCTCTCCCTCTCTCCCCCTTGAGTACTGTGTGTCATCCCCAATCAGCGGCGTGGCAGCGTGGCCTTTCGCAGGGAGCGTCGGGGGAAAGCTAAAGCCACCAGAGCATGAGCCCTCCTTATTACTTTAGATTAGGCCGCCGTAATCAGAATTCAGCCACCATCCTTTCCCAGAGACGGGGCCCCCGCTCTGCACACAGGCCGGGCCCGACCAGTCCCAGACCGCTAGCCTTAGCCAGCCCCAGACCCAGACCAAGCCTTAGCCAGCCCCAGACCAAGCCTTAGCCAGCCCCAGACCAAGCCTTAGCCAGCCCCAGACCCAGCCTTAGTCAGCCCCATCCCCAGACCAAGCCTTAGCCAGCCCCAGACCCAGCCTTAGCCAGCCCCAGACCAAGCCTTAGCCAGTCCCAGACCCAGCCTTAGTCAGCCCCATCCCCAGACCAAGCCTTAGCCAGCCCCAGACCAAGCCTGAGCCACCCCCAGACCAAGCCCCAGCCAGCCCCAGCCTTAGCCAGCCCCAGCCTTAACCAGTCCTAGTTGGCTAGCCAGTCGCCCAGCCCCAACTAGCCTTAGCCTCACCCCAAGCCCCTGTCCCAACCCCACACTCGTCTTCTTTATCAGTGGCATATTTGTCTTTTTCCGGTCTCACATGGTCCTCTGCTGCTCTATCCAGTCTTGTTTTTTTTTTGGTCTTCCCACCTCAGTGGTGCTATATTAAGCCAGCAAATGTATTCAGGGAAGAGAAATCGAGAGGAGCTTTGAGACGAGATAAATGTCTTAAGGTCACAGGTCAGGTTGATCCTCTCTGGGAGAGAGCGAGAGAGAATGTTCTTGAGAGGAGGTGGAACTTTTGAGAGAACTTTTCAAACTTTTCGAACTCTAGGAAAAAAAACTCCAACTTCATCACTTGTGTGTTTCGGATTTGCGGAGGCTTCACAGCTTGCCTTAATTGCTTACCAGGTATTTCAGTGACGGGTTAATGAGTTCTGAGTTGCTTCCATGCGGTTGTCTTGCAGACACGCCGCGCTTTCCTAAAAATAGACAACCACGTTGACGCACATACCTCACACAAACCAGAGGGACTTTGAGATCTTGGCGTCTGTAAGCGAAGTCGCAATCATCTTCATTAGAAAGAAACTCTCTCTCCCTCCGGGGACGCCGTCTCCGCGAATTCAAATGTGTTAATTGGTGCGGTTAAATACCTTTGATGTGGCCATCTCAATGCTTTGTCATTCAAATGCCTGGCATTAACATTGGCCTAATGCGTTGGCGGGAACAGGCGGCTTCTCAATCGACTCCTTTGTGCCGTGTCTTGTTCTTGACTAACCTTCGCGTAGTTACACTCCTGGGCCTTACCCGTGCCTCATTTCCTGTATTTATCTCCTATCAAGGGAGGCTAATGCCTTGTCGTTGCCATTCAAATGGGCTTTTTGGAAGTGGGAGGCTGAGAGACTCAATGAAAGGGAACAATTGATATTTGAGAAAGCGTGCCGCGGCGTTTTTCAAAGGGAGCTTCGGAAGCTGGGAGCTAAGCTTCGGCAGGGCGTCCACCGAACACACACACACACACACACACGCACACACACACACACACACACACACACACTTGTTGCATGAGTTATTATGACAGTTTGAATGGCTCTCATGTCGGAGGATGTGTGGATCTGTTGTTGCTTCTTCCTCTTTTCATGTCTTCTGTATCCTGCAGCAGCCCTGACTAGAGAGAGAGAGAGAGAGGGGGGGGGGGGGGGGGGGGGGCGGTAAAAGGAAGGAAGGAGGGAGAGAGAGCTTTTTTTCTTTCTTTTTTTTTTTTTTTTTTTTTACTCTTTCAAATCCGGTATTCATCACCATTCCCAGTTCTCTGTCAGTACACAGCAGCTTCAGTAGTCAGGGTAGGCTGTGGTGTGTGTGTGTGTGTGTGTGTGTGTGTGTTGTGTGTGTGTGTGTTGTGTGTGTGTGTGTTGTGTGTGTGTGTGTGCGTGCGCGTGAGTTTGAGTGCGTGAGTGTGAGTCTGTGTGTGTGCGTGAGCGCGTGCTTGTGTGTACATGTGTGTGTGTGTGTCCGTGTTTGTGTTTGCAGGCTACAGCTGTTCAATACTGAGCTCTTTTCACGCCTGGCCTGTCTTTGTTCACGAGGTCATTAAAGCCGATTCCGACATTAGGAGTCTCTGGCCACCACACGTCAGATGATTAAAGCCCAATGACAACCCACAGCCTCTCACCAGCCACAGAGGTCAACAGAGGGCGGGGGCGGGGGTGGGGGTGGGGGGGGGGGGGGGCCAGGGCCGGGGGGCGTGAACTCCCACCACAGTACAATACGGTCTCTGCCATAACGCTGAGTTCCTGAAGGTAAGCTGATTCTGGAAGTGTGCCTACCTGCGATATCGACCCGGAGCCCCCAGACCCTCTACCTTGGCAGAGCGGCGCGGCCTCACAATCGACACATAATGGAAAGTTCCCAGCCCAGTCGACCGCGAAAGAAGAACTATTGATCACGCATATAGATCTAACAGTCATCCGTAGCCGTGGCTCTTGGCCCGCTCTCAAGAGTCCTCCCACCGGTACTCCCAATCATCCTTTCTTTTCCCCCCCCTTCACAATCGGAATCCAAATTCTTTTATTTGGCCCGGTTTATTTGCACATTGACTTCCTTTCCTTCCCTTCTGCTCCACCGCTCCCTTTTTCTCCTCTCCCAACATGCCTCCCACTCTAGTTCTACCTTTTCCGCTGCTTTTTATTCCTTTCCCCCTCCTCTTTCTCCTTCCCTCTCCGTCTCTCTTTCCTCCAGTCCCAGTGTCCGACTGGGCTCCACACTGTGAAATGTTCCCTTGTATAACATGTAGATTTGAGTTTGAATGGGTGGTTATTTTTAAGTGACTCCTGGGCTTTGTACGACTTGTGTTACACATGGCTATTATCCCCAAATTACCCCTTTGGAGCGATCTCCCGTGTCTGGACTCCATCACACTGCACTGGATCTGGCGGCAGGCACAGGGGAGTTTTACATCTCACTGGGAACTGTAATGGACCACTGCGGTGTAAATCTATCCACCTAAACATACACACATACACACACACACACATACACACACGCGTACACATTTAAATGCATGTGCACACACACACACACACACACACACACACACACACACACACACTTACACATATAAATGCATGTACACACACACACACATACACATACACACATACAAATGCACATCTGAGCACACACACACACACACACACACACGCAAACAGTGGGGTAACCAAACCAGACCGCTCTCTCTCTGCTGAGTGCTTCCTCCGTCTCCCCGGCCCTCTCCTCTCTGTGCTACGGCGTGTGTGTGAGCGAGGGCCAGCGGCGGTCGCCCTGGCGATGCCAGCGAGACGCGCCCTGACCAGGGCCGCCTGAGCCGCGGCCCTGATGTTGGGACATGCTCCAGGACCAGACCTCTGGCTCCTCCGCCATATGGCTCCTCTCCGTCAGGTGACAGGAAGCAGCAAACACCGCCGCGCCGCACAGCACCGCCGGGACCTGCCCGGCCCTCTGCCAGCCTGCCAGCCGTACGTCAACATGCTCACTGGAGGGGGGGGGGGGGAGAGGGGGGAGGGAGAGAGAGAGAGAGAGAGAGACAGACTTACAATGAAAGAAACAAATAAACGAAAAAGCCTTCCAAAGCCAAGAGGTTAACACAGTCCTCTCAGCCAGCTGATCCTGAGGCTCAGTCTCCCCCCTAGCAACCCTGCAAAGCCTCAGGACAACGCTCACACCATCTGGCCCAACCGAATTGAAACGTAACGTCACCAAATATATCACTTATTGGAATGAGACGGCAAAGAAACAAAGTAACCCCGAATGCTAAACAGACACGTGACAGACGGCCTGACCGCCTTGACTGACCGGAAACCGAGGGAGACATGGACTGTGTGCAGAGTCGGTGAGCACAGCCTGGCAGTAGACACACAGTCAGCCAGAGAGAGAGAGACAGACAGAGACAGAACTGACCTCTCACACACACACACACACACACACACACACACACACACACACACACGCACACTCACATGCGCACATACACACACTCACACACACACACTCACAAGCGCACGTACACACCCACACACACACACACACACACACCCACACACCCACCCACACCGCGACCAGCCGCCGTACCTGAGCAAGGACACCTCGAGATGACTCAGCTGAAAAAAGCCCCATGCAGCAACAGCAACCAAACAGTCATTAACGGACTGGACATAGAGACGGGTGTCTCTGATTTCTCCTTTCCCATTTTCTAATGATAATGGACCGAATCGCGATGCAGTGGCATTTTCCCGCTAAGTGGCTCACAGTGTCGGCATTGCGGGGGTGTTGACAGGGGCCTCACCCCACCTCACCACCGAGGCCCGGCCCACCCGTCATCAGTGTCGACGATGCTGGAGAAACTCCTGCGCTAATTGAGGAAAAAAACGCAAATGGCGAGAGAAAGGGGATCCGCGTCGCTGCCTGTCTGGGGGGGAGGGAGGGTACGGGAGAGTGTCGTATTACACGGTCGATGGGACTTTACCTGAGCTGATCCTGCCCGTCTCACCTCGGCCTCACCTGGCGCTGAGAGGGAGGGGAGGATTGTGGCTGATCGTACCGGCATGTCTGATTGCATTATGAGCTCTGTCCTTCATCCTCCCTGTCTCCTTCCCTGTCTCCCTCCCTCCCTCCCTGTCTCCCTCCCTGTCTCCTTCCCTGTCTCCCTCCCTGTCTCCCTCCCTCCCTGTCTTCCTCACTCCCTGCCTGCCCTTCAGACCTAAACACAGCTAGCTAGCAAGCTACCTAGCTAGCTAGCTACCACCTGGAACGGAGAGGAGGTTTGTATGGGGGGGGGGGGAGTCGGGAGGGAGGTAGATAGAGAGGGAGAGAGAACTTAGTGAGGCTTGTCCTCTCCATCACCCCACACCCGCCTCTTAAGCCGGAATCACATGGGATCAGTACATCCGTTTGACGGCCCGTGGGTGACGGCCCGTTAATTCCTACAGTTATCCAAAGAATCTGTGCATCCATCCAGGCGAGCTGCGTCCATCTTGTTGGGTTTGATGCTCCACTGCATCGTTCATCACGCATTGGTAGAGCTGAGTTTAGAGAAACCTCGAGCAAATAGAGCAAATGTAACTGTTGTGTGGAAATATATATATACACACCTTCTCATTCAATGGTTTTTCTTTATTTTTTTTTATTATTTTCTACATTGTAGATGAATATCGAAGACATCAAAACTATGAAGGAACACATATGGAGTTACGTAGTAGATAAAAAAAGTGTTAAACAAACCAGAATATGTTTTATATTTTTAGATTCTTCAAAGTAGCCACCTTTTGCTTTGATGACGGCTTTGCGCACTCTTGGCAAGTTTGTGTCCAAACTTTTGACTGGTACTGTGTATATATATATATATATATAGTTGCTATAATGGCAAATATTGTGTAAAAAGGTAACTACTCACTACTATTCTGCTATTGATCTCTGTACTGCACTGTATTCGGGAAAGAGAGAGAGAGACACACACACCCACACAGAGATACACACACATGAACCCAAGCGCGTTTTTGTTGCGAATTGCTGAAAGCGAATCGCACTTGAAAAAATGACACGGAAACCTTATGTTCCGAAACCCTTTTTATTGACGTTCCTGACCTGCGTGTGTGGTCTGTGTCACGCTCCGAGAATAGACTGTGGTACAGTACCTACCTCCTGGCGTGACCTCGCACCTTCTCCGCGCTCCCCGCCTCCTCCCGCGGTCCTCGCGCCTACTCTCATCCACTTCAGTGTATTATACCCCTCGGAGAGAGACGGACATTGGGATCCCGTG
>NC_139674.1:3242931-3245431 GCF_951799395.1 Argentina silus | reverse complement strand
GCTACAGCGTGTTCGTTCCTGGAGCACGCTCTCCCGCTTCTCGCCTTTGCTTGTGGTGTTTTTGGTTTTTTTAGATTAGATTAGATTCAACTTTATTGTCATTGTGCAGAGTACAAGTACAGAGACAACGAAATGCAGTTAGCGTCTAACCAGAAGTGCAAAATAGCAGAAAGTGCAATGAACAGTGTTTGCAGGTAGTGCAATATATGATCAGTAGTAGTGCAGTATAATATAGCAGTGCAGTATAGCAGTATATGAGTACAGTAGCATTATAGCAGAATAAATAGTTACAGTATGAACAGTGTAGCAGCATATGAGCTGTATGGGTAATGCAGTCTAGCAGTATATATGTATTAACAGTAGCATGAGGTAGATAGCAGAATAAATATAAATATGAATATGGAATGCCGTATAAACAGTATAAACAGGTATGTACAGTATGTGCAGTAGTATTAAAGAAAATATAAGGATATGTGCATTATGTGCAGTATGAACAGTATGGACAGGTATGTACAGAAGAGCAGTGGTATGAGTAAGAGCAGGGGAGGGGAGGGGAGTAATAGTGCAATAGTGCAATTGTCCGGGGGGGGGGGGGGGGGGGGGGGTTGCAGGGGTAGTAGGTTGTCAGGTCGGTGCAGTGTTCGAGTTCAGTAGGGTGACAGCCGCAGGGAAGAAGCTGCCTCTGAACCTACTGGTTCGGGTGCGGAGAGACCTGTAGCGCCTCCCGGAGGGGAGTGGGGTGAAAAGTCTATGGTTGGGGTGAGAGATGTCCTTGACGATGCTGCGTGCCTTACGCAAGCATCGTTTGCCCTGGACAGCCTCGATGGAGGGGAGTGAGGAACCGGTGATGCGTTGGGCAGTTTTCACCACCCTCTGCAGTGCTTTCCGGTCCGATGCCGAGCAGTTGCCATACCATACTGTGACACAGTAGGTAAGGATACTCTCGATGGTGCAGTGGTAGAAATTCACCAGGATCTGAGGAGACAGATGGACCTTCTTTAGTCTCCTCAGGAAGAAGAGACGCTGGTGAGCCTTCTTTATCAGGGTGGAGGTGTTGAGGGTCCAGGAGAGGTCCTCAGAGATGTGGACACCCAGAAACTTGAAGCTGGTGACTCGCTCCACCTCAGTCTCGTTGATGAGGATGGGGGTGTGTGCGCCAGCTTTAGACTTCCTGAAGTCCACAATGAGTTCTTTGGTCTTCTTGGTGTTGAGAGCCAGGTTATTGTCGTTGCACCACACTGTTAGGTGCTGTACCTCCTCCCTGTAGGCCGACTCATCGTTGTTGCTGATGAGACCGATCACCGTTGTGTCGTCTGCAAACTTAACAATGGTGTTTGAGCCATGTACAGGTGTGCAGTCGTAGGTGAAGAGGGAGTAAAGGAGGGGGCTCAGCACACAGCCTTGTGGAACGCCGGTGTTCAGGATGAGGGTTGAGGAGGTGTGGTTGTGAAGCCTAACAGACTGCGGCCTGTTGGTCAGGAAGTCTAGAATCCAGTTGCAGAGGGAGGGGTTGATGCCCAGTTGCCTGAGTTTGGAGATCAGTTTGGAGGGGATGATGGTGTTGAATGCTGAGCTGAAGTCAATAAACAGCATTCTCACATAAGAGTTAGTCTTGTCGAGGTGGGACAGGGCGGAGTGAAGTGCCGTCGAAATGGCATCCTCTGTACTCCTGTTCTGCCGGTAGGCGAATTGAAAGGGGTCCAGTGTGGGTGGTAGGCAGGTCTTGAGTTGGGCTAAGACCAGCCTCTCGAAGCACTTCATGATGATGGGCGTGAGTGCCACTGGTCGGAAGTCATTTAAGCTCGTTGCAGTGGAGTGTTTTGGCACCGGCACGATGGAGGTGGTTTTGAAGCACGCGGGGACAGCTGCTTGGGCTAGGGACAGGTTGAATATGTCAGTCCAAACCTTAGTCAGCTGCACAGCGCAGGCCCTGAGGACGCGTCCGGGAATCCCATCAGGACCAGCAGCCTTGCGTGCGTTAGTCCTGCTCAGTGCCGCACACACGTCGGTGGGAGATAGAGTGAGGGGCTGGTGATCCGCAGGGAGCACAGCCTTGATGGCCACCTCCTTGTTGTCCCTGTCAAAGCGGCCGTAGAAGTGGTTCAGCTCATCAGGGAGGGAGGCGTCAACGGAGAGGGGTGAGGTGTTAGTTGTTTTGTAGTCTGTGATGGCCTGGATGCCCTGCCACATGCGTCGGGGGTCAGAGTTGTTTCTGAAGTGATCCTCTATCCTCAGCTTGTGGTTGTGCTTGGCCTTTTTGATGCCCCTCTGCAGATTAGCCCTGGATGAGCTATAGGCCCGAGCATCCCCTGATCTGAAGGCAATGTCGCGTGCCTTCAGCAGGAGTCGGACCTCACTGTTCATCCATGCTTCTGATTAGGGAAAGTGGTGATCCGCTTGAGTGTGGTGACACTGCTGATGTTGGAATTGATGTAGTCCAAAACAGATGAGGCATATGAATCAATGTCCGTGTGGGAGTCGTGGGTGGCCTGAGTGGCAA
>NC_139674.1:3232931-3237931 GCF_951799395.1 Argentina silus | reverse complement strand
ACTGCCTCTACGCTGCACCATACGACTGTGGGACACGTACCAGGTACACACACACACTCACACACACACACACTCACACACACACACACACACTCACACGCGCACACTACCGACCCTCACACACACACACTCACACACACACACACTCACACACACACACACACACTCACACGAGCACACTACCGACCCCCCCATTTCCCACCCTCAGACCCATCACTCCCACATTTCACTCACTCATATCAGCTGTGGGACACGTACCAGGTACACACACACACACACACACACACACACACACACACACCCCGCCCCCCCATCCCTCACCCCCACACACCCACCATGTCACATCTCAATCACTCATATCAGCTTTCCTGTGTGTGTGTGTGTGTGTGTGTGTGTGTGTGTGTGTGTGTGTGTGTGTGTGTGTGTGTGTGTGTGTGTGTGTGTGTGTGTGTGTGTGTGTGAGAGAGAGAGAGAGAGAGAGAGAGAGACAGTGCATTATTCCCTCATTGTCTTTCATAAGGGCCAGGCTCTGGTCTTAAATCTCTGTCAGCCCACCCCTCTCTGCCCTCTCCTCTCCTTTCTCCCTCTGTCAGCAGCCGCAGAGCAATGAGCAGGCCCAGAAAAGAGCTGAACCATTACTAAACAAAAGCCTTTTTAACCAGCCATCCGTCATCACTGTGGCCCGTACACACACACACACACACACACACACACACACACACTCACACACTCGATCTCTCTCTCATTCACTCTCTCTCTCTCTCTCTCTCTCTCTATCTCTGTTTCTGTCTCTCTCTCTATCTCTGTTTCTGTCTCTCTCTCTCTCCTCCCCTCCTCTCTCTCTCTCTCTCTCTTGTCTCTCTCTCCTCTCCTCTCTCTCTCTCTCTCTCGTCTCTCTCTCCTCCCCTCTCTCTCTTTCTCTGTCTTTCTCTGTCTCTCTCTCTCTCTCTCTCTCTGTTCCTCTTTCCCCTCTCTCTGTCCCCCCCCCACCTCTCTCTGTTTCCCCCTCTCACTCTCTCCCTCTCTCTCTCTCTCTCTCTCTCTGTACGGAGGCCAGCCCAGGGTCATTACCTGACGGACTTGCCGTTCGGGGTCCAAGAGGGACATCGTCAAAGTTCGAAAGGGCGGCAAACTTGAGACACTCAGACATCAGTCCCGTCCTCTCAGAGGTCGCTGAGGGGACAGCCGGGCGTGTCATTAACCCTGCGCCGTCATTCTCTCTCCCAGAGAAGTGCTCCCATTTCAGGCCCCTGTAGTTCACCCCTATAACCACACTCTTATACTATACTATAGTATAGTATAGTATAGTATAGTACAGTTCTAGCCAAACGAGCACGATGCCCCCCGCGCCAAGCCAGGCCGTTGGTAAAGGGGCACAAAACAAACATAACAGCGTCC
This sequence comes from Argentina silus, assembly GCF_951799395.1. Classification (NCBI taxonomy): domain Eukaryota; kingdom Metazoa; phylum Chordata; class Actinopteri; order Argentiniformes; family Argentinidae; genus Argentina; species Argentina silus. Next base: position 3,236,533 of record NC_139674.1, on the reverse strand, counting down.
CTCCGTTATATTTCCTCATTAAAAGAAAAGGCGGCGTTTCTGATTCGCCCTCTCGGCGCAGAGCTAGCGCCGCTGCCAAATAGAGAGACCGTGGGTGCTTTTACGGTCGTCAGTGCCTATAGCGTATTTTGAAGAGCACGTAACGTGACTCGTGAAAGATAATGCCCCCTTGATGGAGGTCGTAATGGAGCGGCGTTAAAAGCGACGGCATTTTACGAGCGGGCGGCGTTATTGTTATTTCGCGTACGCTTAATGGGGATAAGAGGAAACCGCGGAACGAGGAGGCGGCGTGGAGGAGCTCACGGGACGGCGTAGCACACACACACACACACACACACACACACGCCGGTTGGTACCCGTCCATCGTCTGAGGATATTGTCTGATCTACAGCAACTCACAGAGCTGCAGCAGATGGAGGGACCTTTCATTGGCCAGCCTGATCAAGATCCATCATCCACAGACCACGGGTGACCAGACAGACAGACAGACAGCCCTGTCTGGTCAGCCCAGGCCAGCCAGTCCCCACTCTGTGACATCCATAAAGGACCCAATCAATGGCCCGGTCCCAGGGGGGGGGAAGGGGGGGTCGACCTCCTCTTGTCTTTTCATACTGTTAAACAGCTGCAGTCGCCACAGCGTAGAGGAGACCGATGATTGTACAGAGGCCTGTGTCTGTGTGTGTGTGCCTGTGTGTGCATGCCTGTGTGTGTGTGTGTGCCTGTGTGTGTGTGTGTGCATGCCTGTGTGTGTGTGATTGTGGCGAGCCGCAGCTTTCTTTTGTTTACTGATGAAGGGAGAGAGGGAGGGAGGGAGGGATAGATAGAGGGAGGGAGGGAGGGAGGGAGGGAAGCAGGCCCTTTAAACAACAAGATCAGACCCTGCCATTGATTATGACGCTTGTTGACATGTGTACTTTGCGGTGCACGGCCTCGCTTGCTTGTTAGGAGGGAGCTAGGAGTCCGTAATGCAGTAAAGGATATTACTTAATGCAGCGCTATTGATTGTGTTGCGTTGGAGAGAAGAGAGAGAAGAGAGGAAAGCAGGGGAGACATGATGGATTAGACACATTAGTGATTTTGAGGAAACTGACCTCTTCTCCTCTGATGGCTCAATTTAATAACAGAGATCAGAGATGCCAGGAGAGGTGGAATTGGGTTTACCCTGGTTGGCTAGCAATTGTAGTTCCGTCTCTTAGAGCACATGCCCACACACGCACACACACACACACGCACGTATGCACAGATACACACGCACTAATGCATACACACACACACACACACACAGGTGAAGTGAAGGTTGTGGCTGAGGGGTGTGTGGTCCAGTGGGGCTGGGAGGTATGTGTGTGTGGGTGTATTGGTATACTTATCGTGTGTGTGTGTGTGTGTGTGTGTGTGTGTGTGTGTGTGTGTGTGTGTGTGTGTGTGTGCGTGCGCGTGTGCATGTGTGCATGCATGCGTGCGTGCGTGCGTGCGATTATAACCCTCAAAACACAACTTTAAATGCTCATGAACTCACTCCGTTGTGACGACAGAAGCTGCCACCCCCCCCCCCCCCCCCAAAAAGAAAGTGCAGCTGAAACACCATTGATTTTCCCCTGAGTTATTAGCTATAAATCACAAAAAGTACTCTTCTCCACCCTCCCCCTAGACATTTAAGGGAGCTGACTTACTTTGTAGTTTGTTCAGTACAGAATCTTGGCCTTGGCCCGATGAGTTTTGGTAAGTCGACCGCCTGCTCTCATTCGCGTTGATTGGAGTTTTCGGAGGCTTGAAGGGTGACTGAGAGGAGTTTTTCAAATCAATGTTTGGCCCTGCGGGGACAGCAGCGGGAATTAAACCCAGAAGTGGGTTGACCTTTTCAGCTAACGACCGTGGGTTGAGTCCGTCTTTCAGAGCCCCGTGTTCATTTGGAGAACGAGGACGTCTGCTCATGAATGGAGAAACCATTCTCTGTCGCTAGGCGCAAAGTGGGATCCTCGGGAGGACCCTAACCTTAACAGGGTTTAAAGCTTTAAACTTTTAACGCTGTGACGTCAAGAGTCGGGTCGTCCCGAGCATCCCGGCTTACCATTTACACTTCTCGGTCTGGGTTTGGTGAGAAGGTATGCTGCTGTGGTTGCCATAGGAACAAGCACCTGGGTTTGGCTCCGAAGGAAGCGAAGACTTGGGAGTCTTTTATCGATGATTATAAAGTCGAGAACAGGATGTCAATACAAAAAAAAAACAAGACGAACAAAACTAAACAGGATTCACCTTCGGATTCCAGACTGAAGTGTCAATGCTGCAACAGAAGTGAAGCATAGACCGAAGTTCATCCTTTTAATATTTCATGCCTGACAAAATGCTTTTGGGAATGACTGCGACTCAGTCGCTCGCTCCCCTGTCCTCTCTCAACCCCCCCTTGACTATCTGTGTCTTAGTAACTCACCTTACCGCTCTCAGAGGTCTGAATTAGCCCATTTTCACACATGAATATTTCATCTCCTCTGACTACATAGTAGTCCTGTTGTCTCACAGGGACCTGGCCTCTCCTCTCCTCTCCTCTCCTCTCCTCTCCTCTCCTCTCCTCTCCTCTCCTCTCCTCTCCTCTCCTCTCTTCTTCCCTTCCTTCCCTCCCTCCTCTCCTCTCCTCTCCTTTTCTCTCATCTCCTCTCCTCTCATCTCTTCTCCTCTCATCTCTCCTCTCCACTTCCCTCACCCCCCCCCTCCCCTCCCCTCCCCCCCCCCCCCCTCACCTCTTTTCTCCTCTCCTCTGAGATGCTCTATCACCGTGATATTCAAATGGGGACAAGCAGATGCACGGGTGTAATCTGAGGTTCGAGCCCAACTTTCACTTTCACAACTTTTCCGAAGTGACGACACGGTGCACTAACACCTCTCAACTCGTTACAGTTCTGCAGATGCTTCAGATGCTACCGACGATCTATTAATCAGAAAATATAGATTTCATAATCACGGCATTCGGGATCTAGCCTCGGGGATCGGGACCAGAGCTTTTCCAATACGTCTCAATCAACTGCTTGATTTCAGATTGTGTGATGTATGGCGTTCTGTTTTGTAGCAATCTGTGCTGCAGTGTAACTAACTTTCGGTTTTGAGACGGTGGGCAACAGAGCACAGGGGGGGAGGGTCCGGACTCATCAAGGGTGGAAAACAAAACAACATATTAAGCCGATAATCGACTAAAGCCATATGATGTTAAATGAAAAACATATTCTAGGTGGCTCTTTATGTATTATCCATCTTGTTGGCCACTGGGTTGGCCACTGGGTTGGTCACTGGGCTGTTCACTGGGTTGGCCACTGGGCCGGTCATTGGGCCGGTCACTGGGCCGTTCACTGGGTTGGCCACTGGGTTGGTCACTGGGTTGGTCACTGGGTCGGTCATTGGGTCGGTCACCGGGTCGGTCACTGGGCTGTTCACTGGGTCGGTCACTGGGCTGTTCACTGGGTTGGTCACTGGGCCGTCCACTGGGCCGTTCACTGGGTTGGTCACTGTGCTGTCCACTGGGTTGGTCACTGGGCCGGTCACTGGGTTGGCCACTGGGCTGTTCAGTGGGCTGTTCACTGGGCCGGCCACTTTTCATTCCTTCAGGGTTTCAC
>NC_139674.1:3177224-3227224 GCF_951799395.1 Argentina silus | reverse complement strand
TCTCCCACCTCCTCCCTGTTCCCCCACCTGTTCCTCACCTGTGTCTTGTCTCTCCCACCTCCCCCCTGTCCGCCCACCTGTCCCTCACCTGTGTCTTGTCTCTCCCACCTCTCCCCTGTCCGCCCACCCGTCCCTCACCCGTCCCTCGTCTCTCCCACCTCTCCCCCGTCCCCTACCTGTCCTTTTCCCTGTCCATCACCTCCTGTAAGCTCTCTCTGTCTGTCCCTACTCCACCCCCCCCCCCCCCCCCTCCTCCTCCCTCCCCGCCTGAAGGTTTTTAACAATAGCCTGCAAGCTGCGTCCAAAGCCCTCTGTCCCTGTGATCAGTAAACTTCTGGCTACCTCCGATCATTTTCCTTTCACGTGCAACTATGATCGATGGCATCGCCAGGCCCCCCCCCTGCCCACCGCAGCTCAGGCTGTGTCGTGTTAATTAGGGTTTACAGTCTGAGACCAGTGTAACCAGTTTTCCTTTACGACAGACATACGGATGGGGGACAAGAGGAATCAATCTTCCACTGAGCAGTTTTAATGGTCTGACTTAAATCAGGTTTCGACTGGGATGGGTTGGAGAGGCCTCTGGGCGGAGACGCAGGCGCGCAGGGTTCTTACTGGTTTGTCCAAGGGTCTTTTATCTGCTTAGAACGTATAGTCGTCCCGGGGAGCTTTCTCTTGCCCTCACACACACACGCACACACGTATATACGAACGCACACTCTAACAAAGGAACGCACGCACGCACGCGCACACACGGTACGGTAGTACACACACACACTCTCTCTCACACACACACACACACACTCATTCACGCACACACACACACACACACACACACACACACTCTCTCACACACACACACACACACAGTGGGTCAGAGCTTCAGGGTCTAAGCAGCTCTGTGTCCAATCAAATATGTGAAGCAGAAAATGTGAAGTTATGTGATCTCATTATCGACATCATACATGAGTGCAGGCTTTAATTAAAAAGAGACGATGTATGGCCCGTGATATGAGCGTGTTAACTTACACTTATAATATAATACACGCCTTCTCTCCCAGGATCATTAATCCTGTTATTATTATCCAGAATTGCCTTTTCAATTTTCCCGAGCCTCAGGCTGAAACGGTGAAGCTATCTCAATCCTGTTTCCAATTGACAGCAAGCGTCTCACTTTTTTTCTTTTTTTTCTTTCTTTACTTGTGAAGATTTTCCCACCTCAGAAAGTGTCTGCGGAAGCAACACACAGTGTCAGGTTTTACGCAGGTGCATTGTTCCTGAAATATAATAAGCCCAAAAGCAGAAAATAAATACTGTGGAAATAATTATAGAGGGGGGAAGGGGGGGGAAAAAAGACCCATCTCATGTTTGCGACAGTACATTCATTCATTAGGCTGATGAATTTAAAAAACGGGTGACTAGCACTCCCCAAAATGTTCAGTGCTGTTTCACCCCAGGTGTTTTTTTGAACTGCGGCGACTAACTGGATTCCCTGCCTGCCTGAATAACTTGGCACACAACAAACTCTCTAAATGTGTTGTGGAGGCAGTGGGAGACACTGGCAAAGTGCCCGTGGCGCTGTTTTCGAAGGAGCTAAAGCACTCAATGCCAGTTTACATTACCAGGATACTCTAGATACCAAACAAAAAAACATGGCACAGTGTGTCCTAAATGGCTCACTGTAGAGGCTCAGACTCTGATGTGTCAAACCCTGCTAGCCACATCCGTGGATAAGGACATTCAGAACGTCTTAAGATGAGGAATTGGCCTGTGAATGTAGGACAGCGTCAAAGCCAGCGTATTAAATGATGTTAAATGGGGGGGATATTCAATTTCAACCAGTGAGTGAGTGTCAAATGGTCAAGTTGTTCTGGCGGGGGGGGTGCATGACACTCGTAGGGGGGGTTTTTCTCTCTCTTTTTTTGCTGTCTCCAGAATGAAATCAAGGACGTGTTTTGTTATAGTGTGAGCAGCAAATGCTATTGATATAACCCACGGTGAAATGCCAAGGCTTGGGCTTTCATTACTAACTACTATTGAATAGATGCTCAGGAAATTCATTTGGAAAGTTAATTTGGCTCTCGGTCTGACGTCGGACGTGGCCACAAAGCTATTAGTTTTGTGTAAATGGAAGAGCACCGTGTCACCGCCGTTTCCTCTTGGTGAGAGAGAGAGAGAGAGAGAGAGAGAGGGAGAGGCAGTCGACTTTACCTCAATTACATTTCTGACAGACGTTCCAGACCCTTCGAAATGTCAGCTGCTTTTGGCTGATTAAACCTCCGTGTTGACTGTATACTGTTTGACACGGCAACCAGGAGAAAGGAGCGTTTGGAGAGCTTAACTCTGGATGATATAGAAATGTCAGCGCTATTTGAATCTGTGATCTGTGTGTCTGCGAACGCTGGGGAATACTCCCCGCCTATGACAGCAACATCTGAGCTGGTTACACTCTCCGACTCCCGACGCACGATCCGCTCAGTCACAAATACCAAGGGAGACACGCATCACTGAATACGAAAGTCAATCAAGGGCGAACAACAACAAAAAACTTTCACCATCCTGTTTTCCTGATTACATCTCGTCATAAATTTGGGAGAGTGGCAATTGAGTTAGGTGTACACATTTAGTAAGTAAAGAAGATAAAAAAAAAAGAATAAAAAAAAAAGTAAATAAATAAATTTAAAAAAGGGGGGAATTTCCATAATGTTCTTTCGGAGGGGTTGGTAGTTACAGCGGAGATGGATGTGTGTTGTGTTCTTGATTGTTGTCATGCGGAAGCCGGGTGTGCATGAGTTATGGCCCCCGGCTCTATTAGGGCCTCAACACAGGGGATGAGGAGGTGTAGACTCCAGCTGATTAATACAACGCCCTTCCCATTCATCAGAAGAAAAACTTGTAATATTGTCCAAACTTGGGCTGTTGAGTGGAGACTCATTTGAGCTGCCTTTATCCTGATGGATGGCGCAGGGGAGGGGTGTCTGGGGAGGGGGAGGAGGGATATGAAGGGGTGGGGAACGGGAGGGGGGGGGGGGGGGGGGAGTGAGCCTGTGAGAAGGCAGACCGAGGCTGTAAATAGGTTTTAATACACTCCCTTGATTGAGTGTTTCTGATCTGGCGTATGAATCCATTTAATGCAGGGACATTTGCTAAACGAAAAGAAGGAGAAGAAAAAAAAAGAGAATAGAAAACAGAGGACTTAATATAGTGAAAGTAATTACACCTCGCCCCCCCCACACCCACACACCACCCTCACCCCCCCATCAGCCCTCGCTCAGCTCAGCTCTCTACTCACTTGTGTGGCTCTATATTATATATGTGTGTGTGTGTGTATGTATATATATATATATATATGTCACATAGACCCTGATAAACAAGGCTGTTTGGAAAGTCATGAGCAATCAATCACAGTTCTGCATTGGTTAGTCACATGGGTGTTTAAAGCAGAAAGGGTGAGCGTGTGGGTTCTTGAGAGGGAGGTGGGGTGGAGGGGGGGGGGGGTCTGTGATTGGGCTCGTGTGATGGAGTGAGTTCTATTGCCGCTGATCGATAGGCGAGATACCAAAGCGAGGGCGTCTCGTCTCTCCGGAAAGACGACCAAGGGTTGAAAGTCGGCCGTTGTTTTCTCAATTCGCGGCGGCGGCAGCGTGTGTGTGTGCGCGCTGGCGTCACAAATCTCCTCCGAGCACTTATCACTCTCTCCCCGAAACGGCGTCCTTTGACGAGGCGCTGCGCCGACCAGCCTTGTCATTCGAGGGTTGTCGTTGGCCCCGCTCCGCACAGCCAAATAATTAAGCTCCTTTCCCGCCTTGGCTATCTGCTAGGGACCCAACAGCACTCCTCCTCCTCCTCCAACTCAGTTAAGGAATAAATAGGATGAATACATGTCATTATCCAGGAGGGGTGGGGGGGAGATAAGAAACAGACAGAAAGCTGATTTGTTTTGTGCGGGAGCTGTGGAAGTCATTAGAGAGTTGGGAGACAAGGACGCCACGGAGTGAGGTCGTAACCTTGGTTCTGGGTTTCAGCCAGCAGTAGCTAGCTGTGTTAAAGACCTGCCGTGTTGCATTCGCCTGTCCTGGGCCTGTGTTGTGGGCCAGGACCAAGGACCCACACAAGTGGGAGACATGTAGCCATGGTGCTACCTGTGCTAATGATGCTACACCATTAGCGCCCAGCCCCAGTGTTGTCTTTGTGGGTGCTTGGTGTAATTAGAGCTACACTTCACATTACCAGCAGGGGCGTGATGGAGTTGTGTCTTGGCCCATTAAGCCCCACTACCGTATCATCCCCAGCACAGCGTCACACCGATATACCATTAGCTAGCTAGCATCCCCAGTAGCGCACCATTATACCATAAGCTAGCTAGCGTCACACCATTAGCTAGCTAGCATCCCCTAGCATCACAGCATCACACCATTAGCTAGTTAGCATCCCCTAGCATCACACCATCACACATTAGCGAGGTGGAGTCCCCAGCAGCCCGGCCCCAACAGTAACACAGCAGCACCAGTGTCTGTCTGAGACAGCTCGCTACTTCCGCGCCTGTCCTCTGGCCCCCTTACTCATTTACACACGCCGCTGCGAGATGTCGTTAGCGCCGCGGGGTGGGCGGCGGTGGGGGGGGGGGGAGTGAAAAAAGGCACGTCGAGACAGAGTCGCCCTGAGAAAGTCGCAGGCGTTTGATTTGACGTGACGCGAGGGTGTCGGGGTGCCGACGCTGTTTGTGTTTGTCTGAAAGGAGGAGGGAAAATGTTTTTCGAAAATGTTCGAAACGGAGGAGACGTGCCGGTGTCCCTGACACTCTCCGAGGTGTTATCCGCCGCTCAATAGCCCGCGTTAAGGCTGAATAGGATGCCTCACCACAGCGGGTGGGCCCTTCACCAGCACTCTGCATTTGTACTGGTCGTGTCCTCTTTCCTTCGCCTGTTTGTTTATATTTTTCCCAGGGTAGCAGGATTCTTTTATAAAAGCCATTACGATATCTTTCTCTGATGGTTGGGGCCAGGTCAGAGAGACAGAGACAGTAATTGATGCTCCTAATGGCTCTGTACCTTAATGGCCGTTCAGTATATTAGCAGGGTGTATCATTAAAATACACACTCGCACGCACGCACGCACACACGCACGCAGACACACAAACACACACACACTCACACACCGCAAAGTGTTCCATCCCACCACCTGTGTCTGTGTGTGTGAGTCTGACTGTGAGTTGTCTATCCCCCAGCCTGTGTGTGTGTGTGTGTGCGTGCGTGTGCGTGTGCGTGCGTGCGTGCGTGATGTATGTCATTAAGGGCTATTAAACACATTACCGGAGTATGAATGATAGCTGACAGATGGGAATGTATTAGAAATAAGCCATTAATGAAGTCATGAGTCACAGAGGAGCTTGACTACTGTATTATTTTACCCCTACAGCAGAAGGCAGTCTTATAGAATAGCAATCAGCTCTCCTGTAGCACATGGCATAATGGTATATACTACCTCTGGCCCCCGGGGAGCCTGCCAGAGAGGGAGATCGAAGGAGAGCTCGTTGTAATGCATGGAACGGAATGAGGAACGGTATCAAACACGCGTGCATGCATTACAACGAGCCCCGTCCTCCGATTTCGACCACCCACCAGCCTCCCCTGCTCTATAATTCCCCCCCCCCACCCCCTTCCCCGCCTCCGCACTTAATGATGTGAAATTATATAAAGCACTGTATATGATTATGATTATGTCTCTTGACTGGTCCCCAAAAGGTTTGTATATATGTATTTAGTGTATATATGCCATTTAGCTGAGGCTGTTATCCAAAGCGACTTCCATTGCAGTGAGTGCATACATTTCTCAGTATATATGGTCCCAGCGGGAATCGAACCTACAACCTTAGCGTTGTTAGCGCCGTGCTCTACCGACTGAGCCATGTGCAATGTCGTTCCCTGCACCTCTGGAGTGCTTTGTAGAGAGTGCTTTGTAGAGAGAACGACCAGGCATGGATTGGAATATGAATACGGTTTACACACTCACATTTTACACGCACACACGCACACACACACACACACAAGCACACACACACACACGTACACACACACACACAAGCACACACACAAGCACACACATACACACACACACACACACACACACACCCCTATTGTCGTAATTCCCTCTCCATCTCAGCCTTGAAACGTGTTAAACGGTTTGATGGAGAAGAAACAGTGGTGGGGGGGGGGGTTGGGGGGGTAGGGGACGTTCACCTTCATGTATAATCAGTACAGTGTGTTCAGTACAGTGTGTTCAGTACAGTGTGTTCAGTTGCCGACACGTTGACAGGCTCATGAACCAAACATGCGAGGAAACCACCTGCAATCTGACACGGGCACATTTATCTTACCTTCTCCCTCTTTCCTTGTCTTTCCGAGGGAACGTTGTGTGGGCAGGACGGGATTCGTATTCAACCTGACGTACGCTTTGTCGGGATATTGTAAACAAACGTTTTTTTTTTGGTTGTTTTTTTTTTTTTGTTGAATGGATTGCATTAATAATGTTATCTTGCTTTCTTTTGTTATCTGATTGTTCTCCCCCCGACACCCCAGTGTCTCTCCCCCCCCCCCCCCCCCCCCCCCATCTCAAGTCAGTCAGTTATTCGGATGGAAGTGAGCAGTTGTGAACATGTGAGTGTTTCTTACTGATAAAAGCCTTCTCTCGCTCTGCGGCAGTGAATACCGATGAGGAAGAGAGAGAGAGAGAGAGAGGAGCACATAGCATTCTGATTTTCAACTCCCTCCTCTGTCTCTCTGTGCTCCTCCATGCCCCCCCCCCCCCCCCCCCCCCCTCCCTCAAATACACTGCAAAATCCGGCAGAGTGGTGTCACCCTTTCTTCTTGCCCTTTTCTTTCTCTATCTCTCTCTCCCCCTCTCTCACCCCCCCCCCCCCATCCCTCTCACTCGCTCTATCTCTCCCTCTCACCCCCCCCCCCCCCACTCTCTCTCTCTCTCCGTCTCCTCTGAGAGCTCTATCTCTCTGAACCCAGTGAAACAAACACAGATTGGATAGATTTTTGCCAGATGGTGGTTTTCTACCTTCTTTGGTACATTCTCATCTCCTCCCCTCGACCACGCTTCTCCTCTTTTTAACTTCGCTCTTCGCTCGAGACGTGAGTCACCGGGGTACGTTCACCGGCGCAGAGGAACACAGCCGCCACAGAATCGACACGGTGGCGTGATGTACGGTCACCGTGAACGCCTCGGAGTTCAGTAACCCGCTAGTGCTGAGTTTAGGAGTTCTGACTGCCTTTAGTTATTGTCGTTATGACGACTCTTCAGTTCAATCCATGGGAAATATTTCCGGTTTCCGGGTTTTCCACATACGAATCCAAAAAATGAAAAAATCTTCTCGGGCGGAAAGAACGCACTTTGAGTTGGAGAAGAATTGACGGTTGTTGATCTGGTTTCACGGTAGACACCCCCCCACACACCCCCCCACCCCCCGTGGTGTGTGATTACCACAGTCATGATTGATTGGGTCTAGATTGGGTGTCACCGTGATTGGGTTTAACCTGTGTCATCGTGCTGTGTGTGTGTGTGTGTGTGTGTGTGTGTGTGTGTGTGTGTGTGTGTGTGTGTGTCCCTCCCTCCCTGTCACTGTGGCTGAAAGCCCCTCAGGCCTGGCCCCACCTGTAGCAGTGTTAACCAGACTCTAACCAGACTCATTCCCCTTCATCAGCCCCACAAGGAGGCCTGTATTAGGGCTGGGAGATTGAGCCTCCGCATGCCACTGCCACCACCCTAAGCCCCTCTAATACACTGATACAGTCTGGAGGGTCCGGCAGGGCTGGGGCACAGCTCATCTCTCTCTCTCTCTCTCCCTCCTGTCTCTCTCTCTCTCTCTCTACCTCCTCTCTCTCTCTGCCTCTCTCCCTCTCTGTCTCTCTCTCTCTCTCCCTCCTGTCTCTCTCTCTCCCTCTCTCTCCACCTCCTCTCTCTCTCTCTGTCTCTCTTCCTCTCTCCCTCTCTGTCTCTCTGTATCTCTTTCTCTCTCTCTCTCTCCCTCCCTCTCTCTCTCTCTCCCTCAGCACTGGAACATGTGTCCTGTAAGCATTCAGGACACGGTTCCTCTCTAAAGACGAACAGATAGAGGGACATCACTCTGTCTCTCTCTCTCTCTCTCTGTCTCTCCTGTCTATCTCTCTCCCTCTCTCTCCACCTCTCTCTCTCTCTCCTTCTCTCCCTCTCTCTCCACCTCTCTCTCTCTCTCCTTTCTCCTTCTCTCCACCTCTCTCTCTCTCTCCCTCCTCTGTCTCTCTCTCTCTCTCCTCTCTCTCTCTCCACCTCTCTCTCTCTCCCTCCTCTGTCTCTCTCTCCCTCCTCTGTCTCTCTCTCTCTCTCTTTCTCTCTCTCTAAAAGGAATGGAGTGTTGTTACACTGCACTGACGCTGCTGATGCGGCCCCCGACTGACACACACACACACACACAAACAAACACACACACATACAAACACACACACACACACACACAAACAAACAAACACACATGGATGCACACACATAGCGAAGCCAGATTGAGAAACACAAACAGCCACTGATTGGGGGGTTTAAATGCGTTCCCCTCCTGCAGAGGTCTGACTGTGATGGTACTGATGCTTCCTGTAATAAAACAGGCAGTGTGAGATGATCAGTGAGGAGTCCATCTCCTCCTCTCCCCTCCTCCCCCCCTCCTCCCCCCCTCCTCCGCTCCCCTCCCTGTGGAACCGATGGTGAGGTTGCCCGTGGCGACAGTTTCACACGCTGTAATATTCGCAGAGTGGTGCCACTCTCTTTCTTTGTTGCCCTTTTCTCCGTCTCTCTCTCTCTCTCTCTCTCTCTCTCTCTCCCTCCTCCTCCTCTCTCTCTCTCTCTCTCTCTCTCTCTCCCTCCTCCTCCTCTCTCTCTCTCTCTCTCTCTCTCTCTCTCTCTCTCTCTCTCTCCAGTTCACTGAAACCTTCTGTTTGTTTTCCTCTCCCCCCTGCAGGGACTGATGATCCTGCTGCAGAACCTTCCCACCATGCACTGGGGTAACGAGGAGGTCAGCGTTCTCCTGGCAGAGGCGTACAGGTTGAAGTTTGCCTTCGCTGACGCCCCCAACCACTACAAGAGATGAGTGTGACCCCCCCGCCCGCCCGCACCCACCCCTCTCACACAGCGAGCTACTGAACCCAGAGCTACTGAACCCCCCCCCTCCATCAAGGACGACCCCCCCCCCCCCCCCCCTCCACCTACAACTACTAGGACATTAACAACCAGACAGGAACAGTGTGCTTGTTTGGGATGGGTGTACAGTTCTGACTCGACTGTTTCTAGAGGCTTCTCTCTTTGTTCTTTTATGAGACGTTATGAAACAACGTGTACACTCCAACGTCTGGGCGTGGAAGTACGGTGGACCCCCAACCCAACACGGCGTGATTCTACGTCTGTCTGCCCTGGAAACCTGAACCCCGCGGAGGACTGTCCTCCTGCTGTCCTACATTGATACAACATCCCTCTAATCTGTCTGTGCCTCTGTCTGTCGGTCTGTCTGTCCCTCTGTCTGTCTGTGCCTCTGACTGTCCCTCTGTCAGTCCCTCTGTCTGTCCCTCTGTCTGTCCGTCTGTCTGTCCCTCTGTCTGTCCGTCTGTCTGTCCCTCTGTCTGTCCCTCTGTCTGTCCCTCTGTCTGTCCGTCTGTCTGTCCCTCTGTCTGTCCCTCTGTCCATCCGTCTGTCCCACCACGTCCCCAGGGATGTCAGATGTCGTACAGCTCATCTACTTACAGAGTCTCACTGAGTGGACGCCAGAGCAGCAGCACGAGGACAACTTTAGATTGGAGCCCCCCCACCCCCACCACCACCTCCCCACCCCCCCCCCCCACCCCCACCCCCACCCCCACCCCCGTCTACTGAACTAATCATAGAGCTGAACTCATGTGTGACAGATGGAGAGAGAGGGAGAGAGAGAGAGAGAGAGAGAGAGAGGGAGGGAGGGAGAGAGGGAGAGATGGAGAGATGGAAATAGATTGTCCACTGGCAGTGACCCAGTGTGACCTGCTGTACCAGTTGAAGTCTGTAACAACCTGTTCCTTAGAAAACTGAGAGGACAAACTGACCCCCGCTTCCCCCTCAAACGACTCTTACTTACTAACTTACTCACACACACACACACACACACACACATATACACACACCATCCCTCGAAATAACGCCTAACTGGCGTCAAACTCTCTCTCTCTCTCTCTCTCTCTCTCTCTCATCTCCATGGTTTCATTTTTCCGACAAAGCCCCCGCAGGTAGAGAGGAAAGCAAGAGAGTTGATCGTCTCACATCAAATGGCCATAATGAGGCATTAGGAGCATCACCACTCTCACGCTTCTTGTGGAGAGTGGACTCACTGTGCAGTCCTCAGGGTAGGATCTCTCTAATAGCACTCTCTCTGAACCTCCAACCTGCCTCTCTCTCTCTCTCTCTCTCTCTCTCTCTCTCTCTCTCCGCCGCTTCTCACCCTCTCCCCCGCTCAACACAGTGTTCTCCACCTGCGTGTTCAACGCTGCGCTGAGCAGGCAACAGGTGATGTTCCGAACTCCGACACTTTACCGTACCACGTAGGGTGAAGCATTGTGTTGGCGATGTGAAGAAGTGGTGTTTTTCCTGACGGGATGGGCTGGGCTGGGCTGACCCCAACCATACTGTGCTGGCTTGGGCTGGGCTGGGCTGGGCTGGGCTGGGCTGACCCCAACCATGCTGGGCTGGGCTGGGCTGGGCTGGGCTGGGCTGGGCTGGGCTGGGCTGGGCTGGGCTGGGCTGGGCTGGGCTGGGCTGGTTACCCGTCCACCATAGTTGTTAAAACAACACTGGAAAGGACAATGTGAAAGCGATCCAAGCCAGCACAGTATGATTGGGGTCAGCCCTGTAGTGTGTAAAGCCCCCCCCCCCCCCCCCCAGCCATTGTCTCCATAACAGTAACCGTGTTCAGTCCGTTTAGGATGGAATAACTTCAAATCCATTTGCCTTAATTTGGCTGCTTAAGGGGTTTCTTTTTTTTGCTTATGTTTTCCAGATGCGATATGTTTTGCCTGAGGGAGCAACACCATATTGGTGTTCGTAAGGGGTTGATGATATATGAATTAGGCATTTAAAAATCATATGTTTAGCTTTTTATCATCACAATACGTCTCCTGTCGCGTAACTAAGTACAACCATCATTGTTGCATGAAGCCCTTTACGGCGTGGGTGCGTGCGTGCGTGCGTGCGTGCGTGGGTGGGTGTGTGCGTGCGTGCTCGCATAGGTGTGTGTGTGTGTGTGTGTGTGTGTGTGTGTGTGTGTGTGTGTGTGTGTGTGTGTGTGTGTGTGTGTGTGTGTGTGTGCGTGTGCATGTGTGTGTGTGTGTGTGTGTGTGTGTGTTGGGGGGGGGGGGGGGGGGGGTTCTGTGATCATGTCTCTAGGCTTTTACAACTCTGTGCCAGTTCCAAAACCGAATCTCCCATCCGAAGTGAAAATGAAAGCGCACTTGATCTAAAAAAAATTATAAAAATCTATTTTTTTTTTCTTTTCTTTTTGTACGAAATATATTCTTTGAATCAGCTTTTTAAAATTGTTTTTCTTTTTTTTTTTCTTTTTTTTATATACTGTTTACATGAGCCTATTAAGTTGTGCCTAATGTAGAGATTGTAGAGATCATCCTAGATATATTTATTGTACCTTATTGATAATTTAAGCTCTCTGCCAGCTAAATGAAACCTTGTTCAGTTCCAGCGTTTCACCCCCGTTTGTTCAGCCGTCATAGTGATTCCACAGAATTACATCCATACATCAATCAGCTGCCTTCTCTAATGTCCCTAGATATGAATAAGTGGGTTTGATGTACCAGACAGACCTTACACGTGCACACACACACAGACACAGACACACACACACACACACACACACACACACATTGGTTAAAAGTCACCAACTCCAGGTACCATGGTGATGATGGCCAGGTGTTCGCTGGCCGGAGCCCTCTTCTTATAAGGGCCAACACACACACACACACACACACATATACACACACACACACACACTTTGGACATTGAAGTCAGCATCCCCATGAGGCACAATCTAACATTTTTCTGTCTGCCTCCTTTTTTTCTTTCTCTTTTCTAGCGTTCATTTCTTTCTTTTACTTGCTCTACCTTTTCCAGGGATGTTTAAATGTTTCTGAATACCAAACCGAGACCGGTCCTCCCCACGACTTCTGGCTACGACATCTGAACGTGTCTGTCATACAACGGAGGGAAAGTGTGGAAATGTTCTTGAATTTAAAAATGTGTACAGAGCAAACCAATTTTGAAACAAAGATCTGTAAATAGAAAAAAAAAAAATGTGTAAATAAATGCTATATATGACCAAAACTGTTTGAATATACAGACTCGTCTTTTTGACGCTGCAGTAAATGTCTAGGAATGCCAATTAGCTGCTAATTAACAACATGAAATGTTACCGAAGCTTCTAATAGATAATAGGGCTTGTTTAGACGGGAGATGCCAAGAACTAATACTTTCATATGTCCATGGATCACAGAAACAGAGGAACAGGCGAAAGCGATCTGCCATTCATCCATCCGTTTTACATACAGTACCAGTCAAAAGTTTGGACACACCTTCTCATTCAATGGTTTTTCTTTATTTTTTATTATTTTCTACATTGTCGATTAATATTGAAGACATCAAAACTATGAAGGAACACATATGGAATTATGTAGCAAACAAAAAAGTATTAAAAACAAACCAGAATATGTTTTATATTTTAGATTCTTCAAAGTAGCCACTTTTTGCTTTGATGACGGCTTTGCGCACTCTTGGCAAGGTGTGTCCAAACTTTTGACTGGTACTGTACATCCAAAGTACAACAAGTTCTACTTAACAGGTAAATACTGTATATGCATAATCGGTATGATATGATACCATAATAATAATACCATGATATCATAATCGTATTTGTAAATTTCATCCTCTCTGTCTCGTCAACAACACCAACTCTGGGGTCATCGTGCGTCCATTGTACCCACGAAAACAGATTATAGTATTACAATTCTAATTCTATGATGATACCAATTAAAACAACAGAATATAATTACACCTCCACTCTCCAGTAATGCTTCATTCATCTGTTAATAAGTCCAACCTGCAGCCTGTCAGGGCGCTCTAACCCATCTCTAACCCAGCTCTAACCCAGCCGTGCCTAACTGCTGTGTTGGTGTGCGGGGTGGTAAGTGCTGTGTTGGTGTGCGGGGTGGTAAGTGCTGTGTTGGTGTGCGGGGTGGTAAGTGCTGTGTTGGTGTGCGGGGTG
Organism: Argentina silus; assembly: GCF_951799395.1. Lineage (NCBI taxonomy): Eukaryota > Metazoa > Chordata > Actinopteri > Argentiniformes > Argentinidae > Argentina > Argentina silus. Next base: position 3,213,909 of record NC_139674.1, on the reverse strand, counting down.
GTAATGCTGTGTTGGTGTGCGGGGTGGTAACTGCTGTGTTGGTGTGCGGGGTGGTAACTGCTGTGTTGGTGTGCGGGGTGGTAACTGCTGTGTTGGTGTGCGGGGTGGTAACTGCTGTGTTGGTGTGCGGGGTGGTAACTGCTGTGTTGGTGTGCGGGGTGGTAACTGCTGTGTTGGTGTGCGGGGTGGTAAGTGCTGGGGTTGTATTCAGACCCTGTTCCACACACCAGGCTGGTCAACGGGCTGCTGCTGCCACCACACCGACGACCACCACTCAGGTTTGCTAATGAGGTGTGTGTGTGTGTGTGTTTGTTTGTGTGTTTGTGTGTTTTTGTTTGCGTGTGTGTGTTTGTGTGTGTGTGTGTGTGTGTTTGCACGAGTGTGTAGGTGTGTGTGTGTGTGTGTGTGTGTGTGCAAGCATGTGTGTGTGTGTCTTTCTATGTGTGCGAGTATGTGCTTGTCTGTCTGCGTGCACGTGCACACTCGTGTGTGTGTGTGTGTGTGTGTGTGTGTGTGTGGAGTACGAGGAGATGGGAGGAGATAGGAGGGAGTCCCTCTCTCTCGTTAGGCTGACTGATGTTCACACCGGCAGGCAATTAAAGCCCCGTGGCCACCGCAGGCCGCAGGCCGTTCACAGAGATTAAAAACACATTAAAGCACGCCAGGGCCTCCCCAGATGGCTCACACATGGTAACGACACCATGCACCTGTATCAGAGATGGGACGCCAGGGTATCTGCCCACTGAGGCTGCTCTGCCTGTACTTACACGGCATGCGGAATTAGGCACAGGCGGAGAACTTTCTTATGAGTAGGTAGGCCAACCGTGTTCGAGGTAGGGCATTTTAACGGCCGCCATGTTGGCACCAAAAGGTTCTAAGAGGTAGAGTGTGATATGAGTGGTGTGTTTGGGGCCAACATGGAGTTTACGGAGCTGCGTGTGTGTGTGTGTGTGTGTGTGTGTGTGTGAGAGAGATTCTGCAGAGAAGCTGAAGTGCAGCACTGTGTGTACCTGCTCACTAAGCCGTTGTTTTGCTTATCATCAACAACGATGTTTACATCGATGTGCCGTGCTGTCCTTTTTTCTTTTTCTTTTTCTTTTTCCAGTTAACGTTAATTGAACCCTCGTTAGAATGCTGTGTTGTGTCGGCAAGAGCAGTGTGTACAGAAAATATGTTTCTATGAAAATACGTTAACAAGACACACGTACTGTATACAACACACGGAGGTTGAGGTCTGGACTGAAAGGCATCTGTGGACATTAGCTAGTGAGCTACACCGTCATTGTCACTGTCACTGTCACTCCCAGACCTCTGCTTCAGTGCGCACAACAAGTGCCCTTCGTCTTGTCTAAGTAAGTACACCGTGTCCCCGGTGTCCTCCCACGGATGTCCTTGTCACTTCAGACAGACAACTCTACCATGACATGTCTCTGTCTCACATATCCAGAGCATCTGACGCTATGTTGTGAAGTAATATAACGGGACAGTGAGTCTTTCTTTTTTCTTTTTTTTCTTTTTTTTTCTTTCTTCTTTCTTTTGGCTCTCCACTACAAAAGTTACTTATAATTACTTGGAGGTTAAAGTAGAGATTCTCAGCTTGTATTTGATGGTATCTGTGTACATGTTGGTTTCACCATTCAGAAATTACAACACTTTTGATGCATAGTCCCCCTATTTCAGGGTATCCAAAAGTAATCGGACAATTGGCTTGACATGTGTTTCTGGTAAGTCAGGTGTGTTCCGTCACATCATTTGTGCAGGCATAAGAGAGCTGTCAATGTCTAGTGTTGATTCAAGGCTTTGCGTTTGCCTTTGGAGTCTGCTAATGGTGTTTATCAATATGAGGACCAAAGCTGTGTCAATGAAAGTCAAGGAAGCCTTTATTAGGCTGAAAATCAGAAAAAACTGTAAAATCTGCAACAGAGCCAAAGCCTTAGGCTTGCCAAAATCAACACTTTGTAACAGAAAAAAATGGTGACTTCAGCGATCGCAAACCGGCTGGTAGATCAAGGCAAACTCTTACAGTGGATGACCGAATAATTCTCACCATAACTAACAACCCACAGATCAGGAACACTCTCCAGGAGGTAGGCTTGAATGTGTCAGAGACTACCATCTGCAGAATATTTCACCAGGTGACGACAGAGGCTTCACTGCAAGGTGCAAACCATTAGTTATCCTCAAAAAGGATGGTCACTTACAGTTTGCTAAAAAAGTACCTACAAATCCTGCAGAGGTCTAGAAAAAGGTCTTGTGGACAGATAAGATGAATATTATCATGTACCAGAGTGATTGCAAGTAGAACGTTTGGAGAAAAAAGCATCTGCCCAAGATCCACTACATACCACCTCATCTGTGAAACATGGTGGAGGGGGTGTTAATGCTTGGGCATGTATAGCTGCCACTAGAACTGGCTAACTTGTCTTCATTGATGATGTAACTGCTGACGGCAGCAGCAGCAGAATGCATTCTGAAATGTGCAAAAACGTCTTGTCTGCTCAAGTACGCAAATGCCTCCAAATTCATTGGATGGTGCTTCATCATACAGGAAGACAATGACCCAAAACATACAAAATGATGATGCATCGAAACAAACAACTGAAGATGGCTGCAGTACAGACCTAGTAGAGCTTCACCAGAGAAGATACCCAGTGGCTGGTGGGGTCAATGGGTTGCAGGCTTCAGGCAGTTATTGCATGCAAAGGGTTGTCGACCAAATATTAAACATGAGTGCTTATTTTGTACTTTTGAAGAAAGAAGAAAAAATGCTTCACTGTCCCATTACTTACTGTATGCAGGGCACTGTGTGAACATACTGTAGATAAGGATGGGTATAGTGGAGATTGGGTCCTGTCTGTAGGTCTGTCTCTCTCTCCTCTGTCTGTCTCTGTAGGTCTGTCTCTCTCTCCTCTGTCTGTCTCTGTAGGTCTGTCTCTCTCTCCTCTGTCTGTCTCTGTAGGTCTGTCTCTCTCTCCTCTGTCTGTCTCTGTAGGTCTGTCTCTCTCTCCTCTGTCTGTCTCTGTAGGTCTGTCTCTCTCTCCTCTGTCTGTCTCTGTAGGTCTGTCTCTCTCTCCTCTGTCTGTCTCTGTAGGTCTGTCTCTCTCTCCTCTGTCTGTCTCTGTCTCTCTGTGTCTGTCAGTCTGGATTAAAAGCATCATTTTCCAGGTAGTTTACCACAGTCAATACATTACCTGCTTCAGCTACAACAAACACACACCTACACACACACACACACACACACAAAAACACACACACTCACACAACCCCTCTCTGCAGTGACAGCTCTTTTCTACAGCGAAGATTGAGTAAGAAAAGGCTCACAAAGAGAAATGTAGCTTTCAGCTCCACATCAATTTGAAAACTTTAATTTCTTCTCTCTTTGCCCTTGGGATCCATGTCCTCTATCTGTGTTAGGCTATATATCTGACTGCTGTGTTGGCTGGAATAGTTGCAGGCTTGGCAGCCTAAGTCTGAAGTGATAAAGAAGACTGGATCTTTTGCACCGGCGGCTCATGTGGGGACACATAATTGGCTGTTGTGTTTGAGGGCTGCCCTGGTCCGATTGGCTACTCAGCTTTCTGCCAGACGTCGGGACCAGTTATGCAAATGACAGCTCACAGAATAATGTGCAGCCGCTCATTTACCCCGAAAGAACCGTATGCTGTGACAATATAGGCAGGCGGTCGTGACTGTGTGTGTGCGCGCTTGTGTGTGTGTGCGCGCTTGCGTGTGTGTGTGTGTGTGTGTGTGTGTGTGTGTGTGTGTGTGTGTGTGTCTTCACACACACACTGTATTGTAGTCAAAGCCCTCGAAGCCACATCAGCGGACACTCTTTAATGTAACAAAACATGCGTAGAAAAATGCAGACGTCATTAGTTGAGTCACCCAGTTCAGGGCAGAGAGTCCCCGGGTGCAGGCAAGCAAGCCGCTCAGGCAGGCCTGTGTATATTCCGGGCAGAATGTGTTGCTTGGTTGGGCTAAGCTCTCTCTGTGTGGTGCATTATGGCCTCTCCTGACCCTCTGTACCCCCCACCACCCCCGCACCCTGCCTCGCCGGGCGTGACATCCAATCCATCTACAGTAGCTGTACTCAGCTGACCCGACCCGCAGAACCAAGCCATCCAGATATAGCTCTGTACGTGTGTTTTGTGTGTGTGTTTTGTGTGTGTGTGTGTGTGTGTGTATGAGTGAGTGAGTGAGTGAGTGTCTGGGTTCCAGGAAGTCTGGGACTGAATCACGGACCCGTAGGACCTTTATTATGCAGCCTGCCTCATTAGCAGATATGATTAATATTCATCTTGTTTTCAGAGGGGTGCCGCCATCGCTGCATGTTAAAGAGGGATTGGTCACCTCACACAGACAAGGCACCCACAACCTGGAGCTGAAGCACAGGGTGAACTTCTTGCCGCCCATGTCCGATAATGAGCCGGGCAGCTGTTTGGAAACACGCTGTAATGCCTTAAGGAGTATCTCGTGAAGGAGAGTGTGTTCGGAATGGATGCCGTTTCAGCAAAAAGAAATAGAGAACAAAACAACAACAAAAAAGATGTGGTCACTGCATGGCCTGGGGCTTTTTCAGGAGATTGGAACATTAGCGAATGTTCACATAGAAATAGATGGTGTTGAATACTGTACTGTAGGAATTTCTCATTCCATCCAGTACTTTTCGATATGTAACACTCCACCCTCACCTCAGCCCCAGGCGTTGGACTATAGGGTCAAAGGTCATTTGAAAGGTTCTTTATCTCAAGGCACCGACGGTGAGTCTCCATTCCCATTTCGCCATGACCACCACCAACCCCATCATTCACTTATCATCACAGTGTGGAGTGGAGGAAGCTACTTAATAATAATAACGATGCATCGGATCTAGAAAGCGCATTTCTTGAACCCAACGCGCTTATTCGTTGTTTGTCTATGATCTCTGATGTCATTCAGGCAGGGGGGGGCTCTTCCAATCAGGCAGGCTCTGGAACCCCTTTGGCACAGAGACAACTGGCTCCTCAGCCGCACGACTGATGAGCTAACACACATTAGCCTAGTTGTGGTGGGGAGTCAATGCGCCCCTGTCCTTGTCCCACTGCCAGAGTCAGCTATTTTCAGTCCCTTGCCTGAACTTCCTCAGCGAGCATTGTGTTTGCTGGTGGCATTTCAAGTGGCTAATTGACTAAACAGAATTCGGATTTCCCAGCTGAGTTGAGCTTACAGTATGCTAGCCCGCTGTTATGGGTTGTTACTACTACGCTTTGTTCATTGTTCTCTCTTCGGTTCTGCCACTCTTCTCTCTGTGCAACCAAATGGCTGGCTGGCTGGCTGGCTGGCTGGCTGGCTGGCTGGCTGGCTGGCTGGCTGGCTGGCTGACTGCCTGACAGAAACACAGACAGAGACACACAGACACAAAGACAGACAGACAGACAGACAGGATGAACATAGAGGAGTCCAGAAGGACCTACATTACCATGCGTGCAATCTGTTTTTCCAAAGACTGAACTCCACAAAACAATTAACGGGCGGATGAATACGTAACCAGCCAGGGTGCAGACTGTCTGAAGTAAACAACACTTGCATTAGCCCAACCAAAGGAGCCCTCATTTGAATATCCATCTGTTATGTTAAGAGGGAAGGTGACACACTCTCGAACAAAGAGTCAAAGTGATGGTTTAGATAAAGGATCATTGTGCTTCTCTGATGTCACAGGCAACACGTTTCCCCAACCTAGATGAAGCGTTAACTCCAACAGACCAAAAATCATCTTCAGTGGTGCATCTTCATCTCCGAACTGGGCTCTAGTCCAGGACTTCTGTAGACTGCAGGACTGGTATTCAAACCTGCAGACTGGTATCCCTTGTTTCACTGCAGATGGCACTTGTTCGTATCAAAGGTTTTACTTGCGACGACTGTTGTATTGTTGATTCAAATATACTTATTGTAAGTCGCTTTGGATGAAATGCTAATGCTAAAATAAATCCTATCTTGATACTACTACTTCTACTATTTCTTCAAAAATAAATCTAAGGTAATTCAATAAATGGGTTGAGTCTGTTCAAAGTGGATGGTTGAGTTGTCAATCAGATGGTGGAGAGTGACATGCCTGAGACAGACAGGAAGCTCATATCTGAAGCCGGATCCACATCCTCAGAAATGGTCTCCTCGTGGGTCCTGAGCCGCTGCTGGTCAAGACTCAAACGTCGTCTGCTTTGTGCGGGCCTGGACCCTTCCTCTACCTTCCTCTTCCTCTGCAGTGACACCAGGGCCTTGGTGGTCTCTCTGACCACCTTGTAGCCACTCTTAGCCCCATCGATCAGCTCCATGAAGAAGATCAGCTCCATGTAGAAGATCAGCTCCATGTAGAAGATCAGCTCCATATAGAAGATCAGCTCCATGTAGAAGCAAGCCCAACGCCACTTCTCATCCTCAGGTAAGGAGTCATTCCGGATCACCTGGTTGTGGTAGTATCTCAACACATGGTGACGGTGTATCGGTGGAAGTCTTCTATGTCCTGCTCGCTGCTGTAGTCGTCTGGGAAACAGGGGACGGCCGGTGTGTGAGGCTGAGGAAAGGGAGGCTGTAGAAAATGAAGTCACAATCGGTTTGGGAATTGGTTTTGCAATTCTTGCAACAATGTCATTGTTTCTTAAATGAAACCAGAGAGTTTAGTGGATAGAGAGGTATTCACTGGCATTGTGAACGGAGGCTGGGGTGCACACATGCCTCCCTCCCCTGCAGCAGAGAGCACAATCTGGGGTGGGCTTGATGGAGGCGGTGTCCGACCTGGAAGTGCAGAACCATGGTTTAAGAACTCATCAAAGGAACATTGAGGAAGACATGAAAAAAGAAATTATCCTGGAATGTTTTTTCAAGAAAAAAGTATATAAACTGTTTTATTCTCACCATTATTGAGGGCATTTGATAGCATTTTTATGATTTAGAATTGCCATGGCAATAAAATAGGATGTGTACCATAACTTTAAAAATTCCTGCTTAGCAACCAAATATTCTAATTTCAAAGATTCTTCCCAAGTTAGTAGTAGCAGGCTATACTTTCATCATTCTTTACTTTAAAAAAAAAGGGAGTTTCGAGAACCAAGAGATCTGAGTAGGCTGTTCCTCTTCAATAGTATTGTGCATTCAGCTGGGACCACCTGCAGAAAAAGAAATTCACTCACTGTACTGTAATTCAATTTGAATAAAAGCATCTGCTAAATGGCATACTGCATATGACTGTATACATTATATGAGCCAGTGCTTTGGTTGAGTTGTACAGAATCTACACACTGTTGCCATGGTGAAGGTTGTCATTAAAGCCACTGAAAACTTCCTTCCTGCCTCTACTGATTTAGAGAGCACTTCCTGAACCAACGCCAGTTATCGTGTAAATGTCACAATGGATTGACGAATGCGTGACTCATGAAGAATGGATTTTTCTGATTGGTTTATCTGCCTTGTGAAGACATCTAACTCTCAGCAGTGGCCCATCTCCTCTGAAACCCTCCAAAACCCCCTGGGGGAGCTTCTCAAAATGTCCTCACCAACAAAAGCCAACGAGGACAGAATCACACTTCAAAAGAGAAGATCCTTCTCTGATTCAGCTGACCTTTAAGACGAAAAGGTTTTATGCATAAAAGGTTTTTATGCATTTCCTCAGTTTGGAATTTGGTAATAGTGGAGTATGTTATCCCTCAAGTGCTGCACATGTCATGTTCACTTTGCCTTGCACCTGAGCAGCAAAGACAAAGTGTTTTTGTTTGAGTGACACAACAGTGACTCACCTGTTGTTTACGGTACCACAGTGAAATCCATACACAACACAACTGGTACTCACCTGTTGTTAACAGTACCGCTGTGAAATCCATATGCCCGCAGTCACCCACCGTGTAATGGCATGTTCTTTTACAGCATCCTTGGCTGGAAAACTGTAAAACATTAACACACTTTAACATGAGTCTGTGTTTAACACGAGACACAGGTAATCGGCTGTATTTAAATGCTACACACACACACGCACACACGCACTGTCTGAGATATCATATCATAATATACATTCATATCATTCATGCTTTCGTTGTAGGGAATGGTAAGTCATACTTAAATACAGTACTGTATTTGTCTGAGGATCGTGTTGTTAATGTATGTCATTGCTCTCTGTACTCAGTGAGGGGGCCATCAATGTTGTATGTGGAAGCACGTCTCTGAATTAACATTTCAATAGGCCTGTGTAAATTGTGGATGAAAGCACCAAGCCGCAGGGTGGATCTCTCTCATCCTCCTGCTGCTTGGCTTCAGGCTAGAGTCAGCTTCTTCAACCGGAGTGAGAGGAGAGGAGAGGAGAGGAAAGGAGGGAAGGGAAGGGAAGGGAAGGGAAGGGAAGAAGAGAGGAGAGGAGAGGAGAGGAGAAGAGAGGGGAGGAGAGGAGAGGGGAGGGGAGGGGAGAACTAATAGGATTATCACTAGCACTACTGCACTGACCCCACCAGCACGCCACCGCTGGCGCTTGGCCCACCGCCGTCTGCACGCCAGCCCGTTGACATTCACGTCCAGTGAGAGGCTGTAGGCTTCAGAGGGAGATGAGCACGGGCACCCTGCAGGGTTTGAGGTGTGTGTGTGGCGATCCAGCGTGACGCTGCGTTCATTCATGCACTTCCGGCCGAGGGAAGAAACTTCTGGAAAAAACTTGAACCCGCGCCTGGATCGCGGCGGAACACGTCAGAGGCTTTGATTGGTCAGGGACAATCGCTGATTCATTTATTTATTGCACAACGCCCATCAAGCGTGACGTGGTCACAATCGGCCTCCAAGATGGCCGATCCAGACTGAATTGTATGGAGTGAGTGGTAAAACTCAGCATGGGTCGTCAGGCAAACGTAGCCCTTCCTGAGACATGTAAACTAAACTAATGAGGATGTCTTTTTGGTTTAATGGTAGACGTTTGTGTCTTCCATGTAGGAGACCCAGGTTCGAACCCTACCCGTCACATCACATCATCCTGGTCAGTGACCTCCCTGAACTCCGATTCCAATTGGTATACCTTTCATTGAGTGGGTGTTTACAGATCACAGATTGATCCGTTTGATTGATTATGGATCTCATTGATCATTGAAATAGCACAGGTAAAAGTGCAGAAGGATCAGCAGAGAAGCATCGCCAGTGAATCTCATCTCATTGTCCTAGTGATAGGCCACTACTCACGAGTGGACTGCAGTCTTTCTGGGCTCATCACCCAACCACCTTCTACCTGTACCGTTATGATCTCGAATTCGTTCGGGAAATGTGGATGAACTGCCCCTTTAAACTTGATGACCTTTTGGTTAACTGCGCTAAGCTAATTGTGTCTGTGATTCTGGCAGGGTTCCACTGCATATCTCTCTGTCTCTCTCTCTCTCTGTCTCTCTCTCTCACTCGCTCTCTCTCACTCGCTCTCGCTCTTTTGCAGGACAGTTGCTGTGTGCTACTGTGTATCATCTGAAATTGAAATTGTTGGTATTAAACGTTGTTCAGGCCACAGACCTCTGTACTTAAAATAAACTCTTTCTCTCTGTCTCTTAATTTCTCTCTTTCTCTCTCCCTCCCTCTCTCTCTCTCAGCAAACAAACACACAAAGAGAAAAGTACACATGGAGATGGAGGAGGAGTAAGGAGGGGGGGGGGGGGGCAGGATGTCAGTTGTCATGGTGATACTGTAGCATTTCATTATCTTCTTTCCTCAAAAATGTATTTTGAAATCTCATTAGACAACAACAATTACAACAAGGTACAGTTTCAAAGTAAGTAAAGGAAGAAGAGTATTATAGACTCTAATGAATCTTCAGCTATTAAAAGACACTGTGCAGGGGTTTAACCAAGATTTTCCATTAATTAATCAAGTGTTTTTTCTTCAGAAGGCAGAAGAACATGGCAGGCATGATTGAGAGGGATGCAGTCTGACCGAGTTCCTAGATAGAACAGATGGTCTCTTCTCCTCTGTGATGTCTGGACGGACCAAGGCCCAGGGGGTCTCTGGGTTACTGAACCATGAGACCATGAAAATGTGGACACAGACGCTGGGGTCTATTCTCATGTTCTTGCGCACCACCTTAAGCCCATGGATCTGAGCTTTATGCGCCAAATGTGCGCGCAGAGCTAATGTCATCCCTGTGCTACACACCATTGTGCCAACACCGCATTTGCCAAGACTGTTGGCAGGTTTTTTCGAAATTGCAATTTTTTTGCTATTAGTATTTTATGGATGACGGTTTTATGGATTCAACAGTAGGCTAATCAGGTAATGTAACATTGCTCATGTCATGGCCATTTGTAGAGGTGACACTGAAAATCATTGAAAAACAAATGTGGAGCAGCATTGAAATAGCGAATAGCCCTGCAACCCTTGTCTGTGGTAGACGCTTCACTGGGTAGCGGTCTCGGTCATTTAGCTTACCTAGGGACATTTGCTTAAATAGCCTAAATGTACAGTACCAGTCAAAAGTTTGGACACCTTCTCATTCAATGTTTTTTTTTATTTTTTATTATTATTATTTTCTACATTGTAGATTAATATTGAAGACATCAAAACTATGAAGGAACACATATGGAATTATGTAGGAAACAAAAAAGTATTAAACAAACCTGAATATGTTTTATATTTTAGATTCTCCAAACTAGCCACCTTTTGCTTTGATGACAGCTTTGCACACTCTTGGCAAGTTTGTGTCCAAACTTTTGACTGGTACTGTATATCATATCAAATGTATCGTCATTATAACTTACCAATAAGAAAGAACGCCCATATTGATGGAAGGAATCCGGTGCAAGAATGATACATACAGTAGGACCACAGTTCAAAATTGTATTGTCATATTACTGTATGTACTGGGATGCAGAGTTCAGAATCAGAATCAGAATCAGAATTCTTTTATTTGGCCAAGTATATTTGCACATACAGGAAATTGACTTGGTTAGGTTGGTGCATGGACATAAAAAACAAATAGCAAATATTGACAAGAAATGTACAAAATAGCAAAGTATTAACAAAATAGCAATGACAATTTTACAAATTTACAAAAAAGAGCAGCAGAACAATGCATCTTGTAGGCTGTGTGAGACTAAATGTCAATGAGGCTGTGAAAAGGTTGTGGGGCATGTACACTATAAATTATTATCATTTTAAATAATTATAAATGACACTGTCAGTGCAATTTTTATGTTAAAGTTTATGACTTTTATGAAACTAATTTCTGACTCGCAAGCCCTCCTTTTCGCAATAACACACTGGAGGAAGGGTGTACTGTGGTATGTTGGAGATATCGGGACTGCTGTGTTGCAGTCAAAGAAGTAGAGCCACTGGAACAATGCGTTGACTGCTGACTGTTGATGATGACTGTTTTACCAAAGTTACTTTCGGGAACAAATGTTACAATCTTTGCAAACACTTGAGTCCTCCATGACAATTCTGACAGACACTTGAAGGCTTACCTTGGCAATGTTTCCACCACTGACTTTGTGAGGCATGATGGACAGCGGCCATGAATGGTCGATTGAGCACTATGGACGAAACATTATTTTATATAATAATAATATATGCCATTTAGCTGATGCTTTTATCCAAAGCGACTTACATTGCAGTGAGTGCATACATTTCAGTATATATGGTCCCAGCGGGAATCAAACCCACAACCTAAGCGTTGTTAGCGCCATGCTCTGCCAACTGAGCCACAGAGGACCATTTTGCAAGCATATACATGTTTCTGTGCCTGTGGTTTAGATGACATTGACATCGATGGGATCCTATGGTCCTACTGTTTACTGTCATTACTGTACATGTATTGTAAAACAATGCGTCGTAATTAGAAAGAAATACGGGGAGGCAGCTTTTAGTGTCTATGGTCCTCGCCTCTGGAATAACCTACCTCATGAGCTTAGGGTGTCACAATCCATAAACACTTTTAAAAGAAACCTCAAGACACACCTTTTTAGCTTAGCTTTCTCTTAATCCATTTGCACGTCTATTTTTCTTTTCTTTTCATTTACCCTCTTAATCCATTATTATTTCTATTTCTATTTCTACTCTATTCTCCATGTATATATGCATGTATGTACAGTACCAGTCAAAAGTTTGGACACCTTCTCATTCAATGTTTTTTTAATTTTTGTATTATTATTATTTTCTACATTGTAGATTAATATTGAAGACATCAAAACTATGAAGGAACACATATGGAATTATATAGTAAACAAAAAAGTGTTAAACAAACCAGAATATGTTTTATATTTTAGATTCTTCAAAGTAGCCACCTTTTGCTTTGATGACAGCTTTGCACTCTTGGCAAGGTGTGTCCAAACTTTTGACTGGTACTGTCAATATGTATGTATATATTTATTTACTTACGTATTTTCAATTTTACTGTTAAGCACCTTGTGTTGCAATTTTGTATGAAAAGGCGCTATATAAATAAAGCTTGATTGATTGATTGATTTAATTAACTTGTAATTACATAAAACCAGCTCTCTTCTTTCATCCCAGCGATGTGCTAGTGTTCTCGTTAGAGAGAGAGCTGCATTGTAGAGGGATCAGTGGAGGTATTTGGTAGTTCTGTTACCCCACCTGTTGTTTACCTTCCCTGTTGGTCCACCCCCAACCCCCCCACCCCCATATATATATAGAGGCAGCTGTGCCAAATTGACTTCTTCCACTAAAAGCTTGAAAAGACATCTTGAAAAGGCTATGCTTGGCAGAGTACGGGCAAAAACAAATTAGGAGTCCGCAACCCCCTCCTCTTTCTCTGCCAAGGAAAGCTCCTCCAAATACAGTTTTAATAGGATATATTTTCATTTTCATTCAGGGCTCTTTGGAGTTAAATTGGAGTTAAAAAGGATGGATGTGCTTCTTGGTATAAGACATGTAGACGTGGGATTTCTTTTAGAAAAGATCCATGACAGAAAGGAGGAAACAGTATAACACATCCAATGATTCTCTACTATATGGGAATGTGCATGTTTACCGGGACAAAATAACTGAAATGTTATTTTCTTGAGTTATCTGTAAAACTGGGTGTCTGAACTGAACACAGACTGTACCTTCATTTGATGAATGTTCTCTGAAGCGCACATCCTCACTGTTCCCCACAATACGCCAGAGAAATGTCAACAATTACTCATGTTCGTCATCTCCTTGTTTACTTTGAGACTTTACCATCGTTTTATTGATCTGCACTGAAAGGTCACTGGTTCTGAGATGAAGGGAAGAGCAGGCATATAGGCCCACCCTGTGTGTGTGTGTGTGTGTGTGTGTCTGTAGAGACAGGAGGAGAGCAGACATGTAGGCCCACCCTGATTGCTCCAGAGGCTTGCCTGTTGACTGTGCAGAGTCAGTGAACGTGTAGATCACAGAGGTTTATTCACAGGCGAAAGGGTGATTTTTCATCCCTGCATGTAATCCATTGATGTGGTGCACAGGATTAGAATGGAAGATGCTCATTCCTATTGACACCTCTTTCCATGTAATCCCTGTGGGTTATTCCAAGTTTACTTTTTTGCTGAACATTAAACATTCAGCAACTATAACAACTTACCGTATGTGGGACTGAAGGAATCTGAATCACAGGAACTGGTCCTGTGAATAGATGTCTGCCATGACCTCTTATTGAACTTCCATTCATATTATTTCTTACACTTTGTTGTGACCAACTATGTCTTAAAATGTATGTAACAGAAGGTGTGAATATCCATCACAGTTATGTCCCTCGCTCAGGAACAACTACTACTGGCTGTGTAAGGGGTTATTAAGTAGAAGAGCCTTGTGCGTAGGAAGCTATGTTTTGAGCACATAAAAGAGGTGAGTGAGGGGAGTTTAGACCACGATGGCCCCGGGATACAAGTGCTAAGGGACTAGTTATCTGTCCTCCCCAAGCACATCTTTTAGAAGGTCCTTTTCAGTAAATAACAAATGAATGTTCAAGTTTTCGTCAGAGAGTCTTTGAGAGCTGCTGCTTCCAGTCAACAACTGTTCTGTTTTCACCTGGGGCACGTTGTTGCTCTCTCCTCGCAAGCTTTTCTTTCTGTTGATTATTGCCGTTGTATTTGATTCTTACTTGAACGTTGATTGAGTATTGAATGAACGGTAATCGATTGATTTATCCCAGTGAATGTAACATTGGTGTCTGTCTCACGTTCTTCATTTCGAGTGAAAAAGTGGATTCCTACAGGACCGAGACAAGACATATATAGTACTGACCTGTGTGGCTCAGCGGGTAGAGCGTGACGTTAGCAACAGAAAGGTTCATCAAATATACAACACATTGAATGTACAGTATGTACTCTCTGTATTGTAAGTCATATTGAATACAAAGTCAGCTAAATGACATACATAATACATACCTCAGAATAGTCTCTTAAGCTAATGATGAATCATTTAGGTGCAGTTTAGCTCCTCATTAGAGCTTTGAACATGTAAAACCTCCCTCATTCCAGCAGCTGAGTGATCAGAGAGGACGTGAACGGGGGGAGAGATCTTGCTAACCGCTAACTGCTTGTAACGCCACTTGTTACCGTCCCTCATCAGCGAGCAGCCAGCCAACCATTAAGTGTAATGTGCAATTAAATATTTATTTGGGCTAGTGCAGCTGTGCTCTATTACATTTACATATCTGTTTTCAGCCTTAGTCGGCATTTGTCTCCTTATTAATTCATGCCCATGTGACAGGCTGTTCACACTGGTCCTCCTCCACCCTCCTTCGTCTTCCTCGCCGAAAGGAGCTGAATCTCTGATCCGTGTCGGGGCCTTAATCGAACGGGAAAGTTCAGGGACGTCGGGGGCGTAGTGCAGGGGAGGCTGTGGAGGTACCAATCCGATGACGGCATCGAGGGTTATTTTAATACGTGGAACGGAGGAGGAGGAGGCGTTTCCTCACCGTTCCTCATTCCGTTGAATGTCATTAGAATATGACCCCTCCCCCGTCCTCCGATTTCTACCTCGGCCAGCCTCCCCCTGGTCAGCGTGCACTGCCGCGTGAGGCAGGAGATTACGCCGGCTGGAAGCTCCGCTGTCTGATGTCTCAAATCAAATCAAATCAAATCAAATCAAATCAAACTTTGTTTATACAGCACATGTCTTAAATAAAGGGAATGGAATGCCTCGCACTGCACAAATAAAAGATCAAATCAGTTCAGCAGACGTTGTTTACTCGCTGCGTACTCCATGTTAGTGCCTGCTGAAATACGTGAGCAGTTTATTTTGCGCCGCCCTTACCGTAGTAAACAGGGAGGTGGTTAGCGGTTGAGCTGCGGTCGAGATGCTAATGATGAAATGCTCACGTATAGGTCAAACAGAGGGGTCTATTAAATACGTAATGAGCTAGTAATAGATGCAGGCCTGTGTGCGTGCGTGCGTGCGTGTAGTAGTAGTAGTATGAGTCACCTGCAGCTATAGGGCGCAATGAAGCAGTGTGGACATAAAAACCCTTAGCCGGCCCAGCATGTACCCACACACACACATACACACACACACACAGTGGGGTACCATCCGTCTGCTCCTTGGCTGCTGTGATGTGTGTTCTGCTGGCTCTTTCAGGCTCATTCTCATGCACGGCTCCCACTGGACAACCTCCTGCGTGCTTGACTCACCTGCTGAAGAAACAGGCACTGTGACTGCCCACACACACACACACACACACACACACACACACACACACACACACACACACTGCAACCTCTGGTTCCCATTAGACAAATGTGCACACACACACATACAGTACAGTACACACCCACACACACTGGGCTCCCCTGCCTACTGTACAGACACAGCGGGAGCCAGTCTCACCTCATTACCGCCAGCCCTAATGGAGCACAACACACACAGGGATCAGATGTGTAAATAGCCCAGTGGATACTGGGTTTTACCGTGTGTGTGTGTGTGTCCCCGTATGTGTCCCCGTGTGTGTCCGTGTCCGTGTCCGTGTTGTGTGTGTGTCCGTGTGTGTGTGTCTGTGTGTGTGTGTCTGTCCATGTCCGTGTCCATGTGCGTGTGCGTGCGTGTGGGTGGGTGTGTGTGTTGGTGTGTGTGTGTGTGTGCATTTGCTCTTCTGTCTGTCAGCCTGACAGTTCTTCTTTTCTCAGGAGGACCTCTTTAATCCCAGCTGTTTGATTGATATGAATCTCTCCCTGAGACGGCACCCCTGTGTGTGTGTGTGCTCATTGTGCTCAGCGGTGGCACTTCATCTCTGGAGCTTCTCAACTCAATACACACCCTCCCGCACCCCATCATCCTGCCTCAGTGCCTCCCTCCCTCACACACACCACGTCCTCCTCCCTCTGACACACACCCCCCCCACACACCCCGGGCCCCCTCCCTCTATCACATATACACCTTGCCTCCAGCTCTCTATCTCTCTCTCTCTCTCACACACACACACACACAGACATACGCACACACACACACACACACAAACACAGGCCTCCTCTCTCGGACACACACACACACACACACACACACACACACAGGCCTCCTTCCTCGGACACACACACACACACGCACGCACACACACACACTCCGGCCATCTCTCCACCTCTCAAACACACATCTAAGCCCAAGGTAACAGCGAGGTCAGGCATCAGGAGATGGGAGCGATTATTGACTACCACACACCGCTGGGCCTTTTAACAGACATCAAAGGTACCCCTGGCTGAAGCCAGACATCTATATCTAACACCCACCATGGAACATTTCTCACACACCAATGAGCGATAGCCATATTATACACCTCTCTCGTCTCGACTCAATATCAGACCCCCCCCGAGCCAAAGCGTTTCCAGGACGGAGAAAAAAACGGCTGTCAGAAACTATGAAAATTCATCGGGATTCATCAGAACAGGAAAGTTGCCTCCGTTGACGAAATATTAGTCTCCTAGTTTTTGCTATTTTTACTGCCGGAAATCTTGTTGGTGTTCTTCTCAGTCGTTGCCGGCGTTCAGTGATCGGTCGGTCGGCTGTCCTCTGGTCACCACAGGAAGAGGAAGTGATGTCACTGGGCGCAGGACAGTGCAGCCTTCGCTCTGGGGCCATACAGGTACAGTACCTGTGTCAGACACTGATGTTATCAGTTCTACCTGAGGAATATGAGGGTGAAGGCAGCAACACTGGTCTTTCTTTCAAACTGATATCAAGTTGGATCTTTCCAGTAGCTCCAAGTAAAATGGAGTCTCGCTGACAGACATGGGCTGAGAGTCTTACTGACAGTCTCCCTGGTTTAGAGTTGGGGGAATGTCATTATGGAGGAACTCATACAGTAGACTGTCAGACACGCAGAGAAACAGAACCCTTGTCCTGCTCTCTCAGTGAAAGTGTGACACAAGGGAAGTGGAAATTCTCTCTCTCTCTCTCCCCCTCTCTCTTTCTGTTCCCCCTTCTCTCTCTCTCTCCCTCTCTCTCTCTCTCTCTCTCTGTGTCTCCCCCCCTCTCTTTCTCTCTCTCTCTCTCTCTCTGTCTCCCCCTCCTCTCTCTCTTAGTCTCCCCTCCATCTCTCTCTCCCTCTCTCAGTCCCCCATCTCTCTCTATCTCTCTCTCTCTCCCCCCACTCTTTCTCTCTCTCGCTCTCTCTCAGTCCCCCCTCTCTCTCTCTCTCTCAGTTCCCCCCCCGTCTCTCTCTCTCTCTCTCAGTTCCCCCCTGTCTCTCTCTCTCTCTCTCTCTCTCAGTCCCCCTCTCTCTCTCTCTCTCAGTTCCCCCCCGTCTCTCTCTATCTCTCTCTCTCCCCCAAGCTGTCGTGTGGTGGCTCCAGATGATGTGAGAGCACATCTAATTGTAGAATGCTGTTCCTTTCTCCTCTCATCTCGTCTACCACAGATGTACACGAGAAATAGAATTTGTGTTTGTGTGTGTGTGTGTGTGTGTGTGTGTGTGTGTGTGTGTGTGTGTGTGTGTGTGTGTGTGTGTGAGAGAGAGAGAGAGAGATAGAGTCAGGCAGCATCTGTGTCTTCATACTGCATCTGTGTCTGTGTATCTGTGTGCATATGTTTTTGCATACACTTATTCATGTCTCTTTATTCTTCTGATTGTGTGTGTGTGTGTGTGTGTGTGTGCCCGTTTGTTCTTCTGTCTGTCTGTTTTATCCGTCAGTTTTGCTGTGTGTGTGTGTGTGTGTGTGTGTGTGTGTGTGTGTGTGTGTGTGTGTGTGTGTGTGTGTGTGTGTGTGTGTGTGTGTGTGTGTGTGTGTGTGTGTGTGTGTGTGCACACTGCACCTCTCAAGATAAAGCATCCCTGGGTCTGCTGGCAGTATCTCTCTCTCTGCTAGTGACTAGTGATGTCTTCTGGGTCCTCTTCTCTGCATTACCAGATCAATACAGCTTAGCACCCATCTGGGGATAACTATACACTGCAGAGGTTACACTGAGAGCAAATGAAAAGACCTTCAAAAGACCAAACTCACTGTTCCTCAGACCAGCACTCGTACATAATGGAGAAGTAATGAGAGCATACCAAACTGGAGTTCTCTCAAGAATGTGTGGTGGGTTTTTTTTACAGGGGTAATCATTTTTCCAATTGTATCAAGATGAAAACAGATGCAGGCCTCAACTTCAGGTAGAGTTGAGGTTCAGTCTCCTGTGGAAATCATTCTAGCTCCAGAACAGACGAATACTGTACCAGTTGAAGCCAGCCCTTACATACAATACAGTATACCACCCTTTATGTTGTAAAGCAGAGTAAAGTCCATGGTTGTGCAACTCAGAAAAGCCTCAGGAGCAGAATGTGTCTAAAAACGATGTAGAACTCAGTTCAGTTGTCTTGTGTAGAATACCGCACAGCCAACCTGCCTCAGAGTTCAGAACTCCCTGAAAAGAGGCAGGAACATCAGAGGCTCAAACTCTCGGCTTCCGATCAATATTTCATACCGATATGAAATGACGATCCGATAGGCGGAGCGGGGAGGGGGGGGGGGAGGGTGGGGGGGGGGGTAGAGTACGGAATCGATGCCTCCTCCAAAATAGTGCCTGATGCTTTCATACTGCAGACGCTGAACATTGCAATCACAGATATATGAGTTGCATAGAGATGTGATGGTGCTCATTGGATGAGATTGATGGAGAACATAATGTAAGGTGCTGTTCTATCACATTAACATGGGGTACAAGCCTTTGAAGGCTCTTCAGCTCCAACCATTATTTCTCATGTCTGGTGGATTTCATTTAATCTTGAATCTGCTCTTTCTATTTGTTTCCCCCCCTCCCACTCTCTCTCTCTCTCTCTCTCTCTCCCTCCCTCCCTCCCTCCCTCCCTCCCTCTCTCTCTCTCTCCCTCTCTTTCTCTCTCTCTCCCTCCCTCCCTCCCTCTCTATTGCTCCCTCTCTCTCTCTCTCTCTCTCTCTCTCTCTCTCTCTCTCTCTCTCTCTCTCTCTCTCTCTCACACACACACACACACACATACACCGGCAGGCCTTGAAGGTTATTATCAGTGGATATCAGTGGGTCGCTTCATTAGCTGTGGCATTTAGGAGGGACCCTAGTGCCATGTCCAATACAAATGCCACCATGTGCTCCGTGGCACGGATATTATGCTGACATGTGTGGAAAGGTTAATAAAGTCTATAAGTGGGAGAGATCACTACTCGTAGCTTTTAAACGCTGTAATCTCCATAAATGCTCTCCGTGGTGGGTTTACTTCACTGTCAAAGGTAATGTATCCCCTGCAGAAATAAGATATAATTAGTTTCACTAATTTGGTGTCAGAGGATGTGTTGGAATGTCAGAAGATATGTTGGTGAAATGCAGTAGTGCTTACACCCTTTAACGGCCGGTGTTGCATATATGCAACAATGTCTTTAAACACCTGGTAAAATGTCTGTACGCGATCAATTCCCACAAAAAGATGAAATCACAAATTCAATGGATACAAAATGCTCATAAGATGAACAGAGATGCCCGAGTAAATCTTTTAAGAAAAATATTCATTTTTGGCGAAGTCACTTGGTAATGCTAATGTTTTACTAATGTTGCGTATATGCAACATTGGACATTAAGTACTGCAATAGCACATTCATGCTTTGTATACGGTAGGCTATCTTGCAATTAATAATTTGTCAGCTCAAAAGCTGAATGAAAACCTACATTCAGTAGTCTGGATGTCTTTATAACAGATATATGAGAGATTGTTTTGCATTAAAAGAGCCCTAGAGACATACATATAGTCAACATTGCTTAACTATTGATATGAGTGTTCTTTTTTTTCCAGAAATGTGTTATTTACTTGTGATGAGAATAGAGCTAGCTACTGTAGGTTGTGAAAGCAGGATTGGAGGTGTCTACCTTCTTGGCATTCGCTGTGGATTCTCTAGATATGAAAGAGGAGTCCAAGATCAATCAAACTATAAAATCCAATTCACTATGAAAGTTCTTCTCTCTATACAGAATTGAACATGTGCACATTAAGATACATGGTTGAGCATTCGTCATCATATATATATATATATATATATATATATATATATATATATATATATATATATATATATATATATATAAAAAAAAAAAAAAGAGAGAATCTGTCTGAATCAAATAGTCTTGGATCTGGGGGAAATATAGTTAACAATAAGACACAGCAGACCCAATCTGTCCCAGCCAGCCCCACTGCTCTGACTCCCATCACTGCAACACAAAGGAGCGCTCTAGTCACAAGCAGTGGTGAAATATTAATGGTTAGATGTGTAAAACATATAGGCCTACAGTAGCTGTGGTACAGTTACAGTTGAGCCGGGGGTTATGCACAAGGGTAATGTACCAACGCAGGATGAAATGGCCTCAAAGTAGAGCATGTTTGTATTATTCAATTCAACCATTTGTGGTAGTGGGATCTTCCGGTGGGAGGTCATGTAGTATTCTTCCCAAAAGGGGGTATCTTCAAAGCCCCACAGTGGGGAGACACAAGGGGAAGGCAGGGGGGCGGCATGGGGGAGTCAGGGGAGAGGCATGAGTCGGGGGAAGACAGAGAGAGGCATGAAGAGGGAGGCAGGGGGGAGGTTTGAGGGAGTCTGGGGAAAGGCATGGAGAGGGGGGAGTCAGGGGAGAGGCATCAGGATGGGGGAGGCAGGCAGAGGCATGAGGGAGTCCGGAGAAAGGCATGCGGTGGGGAGAAGCAGGGGGGAGTCAGAGGAGAGGCATGAAGAGGGGGTAAGCAGGGGGGAGGCATGAGGAGGGGGGAGGCAGGGGAGAGGTATGGGGGAGGCAGGGTGGGAGGCATAGGCAGGGGAGAGTTATGGGGGAAGCAGGGGGAGGCGAGGGCACGGTTTGGGGTGGGAGGGGGGGAGGCAGGGTGAGGTATTGTCTGAGGGAGGCAGAGCTGAGGTATGGACAAAGCCTTACTGTTTTTGGTCCGGTGGATTCATGTCAATAGGAATTAATTGTGAAGAAAGCACAAAGAGTTTCGGAGGAGAAACAAACCATGGGGGGAAACAGACTCACGCTCCACCTTTCTCTTCTTTGAACTTTTAACTGAAAAACAAAAGTCGGTCCGGACCAGACTGGTACCAGAGGAAATCAAAGAAAACGTGACATTGTACAACACAATCGCCATTCTGATCCTAGTGTCTGAGATGAAGCAGCCTCTGAAGACTGCCTGTCTGTGTGCTGGGTTGTTGAGGGGTTCAATAACCTCTGAAGCCAGCCAGTCAGCCAGTCAGTCAGTCAGTCAGTCAGTCAGTCAGTCAGTCAGTCAGTCAGTCAGTCAGCCAGCCAGCCAGCCAGCCAGCCAGCCAGCCAGCCAGCCAGCCAGCCACAGAGATGTAAACACAGATCCTGGCTATGTGTAGGTGTGGGCTGTAGGAGTACTAGCCGTGCCTCATAGAACAAACAGAAATAATTGCTATCTAAGGGAGGTTGAAGGTTCACTAATATAATAATAATTTGTAGAATTGTTTCATATACAGTACAGTACAGCTGTTCAAATATCACGCTGAACTGATGCACATGTTTTCTGTAGGTGAGATACGGTTCCGTGTGTGGCGTTACAGGCTTGTCGTGCTTGTTGTGACTGAACAGGAAGAGGTTAAGATTGCATGTGTTTCCCTATGATGTTGAGACAAGACGTCTGAGTCACTGTGTTAATCATGTCTCCCCGGGCAACACAATGTACTGTATCCAAAATAGGCCTCCGCTTCCTGATGCCTGTCTGTCAGAGGCGTCATACTCATCGGGGGAACGACGGGCACGTGCCCCCCCCCGGCGCCCCCCTCCCCCCAGATTCATCCTTTTTTATTATTATTAAGGTTCATCCTTTTTTAATTATGTTAAATTAATTACTATCATAATTAGTTGGAAAAAGATTTCGGGAGGGGACACACCGGACTGGTCGTATACAACTGACTAAAATTCATTCTTGGGTTATAATATTAGATATTAAACAAGTGTGACAGTTAAGAAGTTATTACAGAACCAATGTGTATCATTATTGAATTGACCATTGAACAGCTCGATGGTTATGTTTCGATAACCTATGCAGAAAATAAACTCATTTTAGGCATAAAATTACGCATGTAGGGATCATATCTTTAAATAGCAGGAAAAAGCAGTGAAAAATGTCTGTTACATATTCATACAGAGTCATCTGTTGACTCTCAATCTGACTGACCCACACTGACTGACACACACACACACACACACGCACACACATGCACGCAGGCACATGTGCGCACACACACACACACACATGCGCGCGCACACACATACACACACGCAGACACACACACAAACAAGTACGCAGGCACGCGCGCACACACACACGCGCACACAAAAAGACACACACACACACACGCATGCACACACACATGCACATACATACACACGCACGCACGCACACACTCTCTCCCACACACGCACAGACAGATGCACACACACACACAAAACACAACTGTCATGTATTCTATGAACAAACTGGAATTGACACACAATCATAATCACATACTTGGCAAAACACCGTGCCTCTCTAAATGATTCATCTTGTTTGATATTTTAGAAAATTACATCCCCTAATAAAACAGACAGTGATATGAATTCCAAAAAAAAAAAAAAATACACACTGGCCTTTTCTATCTCTCTTCGGAGGCCTCTGTAAATATCTCCAATGGGTTTGGAGTTTCCTATTAGCCCCTTTCACCTTCCATCATCCCCCCCCCCCCCCCCCCTCAGACGGCCAACCTAATAAAAGCCATAAATTCGCACGCTCAGAGAGCTCCTCGAAGATCTCTGTCACTTTCCCGCTAATCATTTTGCAGGTCGTGTTGGCGTGGCTTAGTGAGATTATGATTGCGCGGTCCTCTCATCGCTCGCTTGTATAACCCCGCTAACACCTTGGAGCGGTGCAGGGATTGAACGATAAATTTGCTCCGTGGCCGCCAGATTTAGAGCCTCTCGTAAAATTGATACTTTTGCAGGTGCTTCATTCTGGCGAGATGTCATAAAGGCGGTCTGCCTGCTCGTTTCGAGATTTATGGGTCAGGGGTCATTTGGTCATTGTGCAGGGTCCCCTCAACGTCATTAAACATCAGGCGACTGCTTCATAACATACATCTCCATCAGACCCAGGGTTCGAGTCGTATTTGGAACGAGCCACTCTGCGTTTGATTGTGTTTGCCTGGCGCGACTGAACCAATGGGATCGTCTGAAAACACCGCAGACGGGCTCGAGCAGAACGCTCAACAGGATTTCAAATACAATTTGACACGGGTTTGGTGTCTACTGAGGCGGAAAATCGTCGGGAAAAGTTGGTTTCAATCACAATTGGAGTTGGAATATCAAATCACACCTACTTTTCTGTATATGTGTTCATGTTCTGAGTGGGTGAGCTATCTTCCTTTGAGATTGCTTCTTCGTTCACTCAGCTCCACTCACAGAGTCACACTAACTATGCACAGGCACATACTGCACAAACAGTCTCTCACAGGCAAGACGCTTTGGTAGAGGGAGGTGAGATAACAACGTCTGTGCTTTTGTTTGTGTTATTTTTATACCCTGGCTGACAGAATTTCTCTCAAGGTCTGTTTTGTGAGGATGTACTGTAGAGAGAGAGAGAGAGAGAGAAAGAGAGATAGAGAGAGAGAGAGAGAGAGAAGAATGTGTTAGTGAGAGCATTGTTGTTGTTCGACCACACATCAGGTGTAGTCAGCTAGGTAATCTTAGTACACACACCCACACCCACACCCACACCCACACCCCCCCCTCCCACACACACACACCCACCCACCCGCACGCACGCACACACCCCCCCCCCCCACACACACACACACAGCCTTTCCACCTTCATTGTTATTCTCCCCCTACCGCCTCTCCCAACAGCTCCATCAGCATAT
Source organism: Argentina silus (assembly GCF_951799395.1). Classification (NCBI taxonomy): domain Eukaryota; kingdom Metazoa; phylum Chordata; class Actinopteri; order Argentiniformes; family Argentinidae; genus Argentina; species Argentina silus. Next base: position 3,189,610 of record NC_139674.1, on the reverse strand, counting down.
ACCGTCTGCAGACACCAGGTCAGAACCCTTCCTCATGCCTACTGTAGCTCTTACAGGGCAAGGAATGGCCAACAATGATACGCTAACGTATTATTTGACATCCATTTTTCAGCTGGTATCTACCCGGTATTTACTAAGAAACAATTCCGTCTCTACGCCGGTACAGCGTTTACCTCAGTGATACTGTACACAGAGACAGAGACACTGTTCAGCCTTGGAGTGTTTCGCTGAAACAATATTGTATGAAGTCAGGAAAACGGAACGTATCCTCAATGCATACAGTACGTGTCTGCATTTGGGAGCTGTGAGTTCTTCACAACAATATTCCATTTGAGAGAAAGCCCTTGATGAATAAGAAGAGTTGTGAAATGGATCATGAAATATTCAGCAGCACTCCAGAGCCTTGTGGCTTAACTATAAGGCATATTGTACATGAAAGGGAGGGCCACGCGCTAAAACACTAGGGATGGAAACCGCTATTTGAACACAACACTGGTTAACTTCCCTTTTAATCCCTTGTGGAACATATGGTTCTATAGAAGGGAAAGCAGAGGAACAGGAGGAGGAGGAGGAGGAGGAGGAGGTGGTGGAGGACACATGTGCATGTGTAATGAAACCCTCGGGACATGATGACCTACAGCAAGCTTACTCCTCAGGGACGCGTCCGCATTTTGCTCCACGAAAATCCCAATCAATCCACAGCTTGTTTGCACTTTATTATACGCTACAGGAATTCTACATATGGTGGTACAGCGGTAAGGACATAGTAAATACCGACAATATGAAAGTTTTTCTTTGGCATTCGTTAGAGCAAACGTCACTCGTCACCATTTTTAAAAAAAATTTTAACGAAAGGACCAGAATGTACTGAATGTACCATATTGCTCCCATTACCGTGGTAGCTACCATGAGGCCTGTAAAGCAGTCACTCTCCTGGTTCTATAGGTCATGCAAGGTCATCTCTCCCCTGAGTAATGGAGCTCTCTGTCTGTGCAGATTAGCTTTCCGGACGGGGGGGAATCTTGCTCACTGACCCCTTTGGCTCAATATGCACCATTTAGATGATGCATGTTCAGTTGGATGTGTCAGCGGAGGCTCGGAGGCCGCAATAGGAGCTGTGTTAACGCCAAGCCGTGGTGAGGCACTAACCTCGAGAACCGATACTGAAAATAAAGCCACATTTCTGTTTGGCGTGCCTAATGAATTCCCAGTGCAAACAAAACAACGTAGGCCTACTGTATTCAGAGGAGGATGAAAATAGGAAACGACTTCCGTGAAGGGTCTCATGTTGTGCCTGCAAATTAGGAGCAGTTGTTCGACACACCCCTGGCTCTCTATTCAGATTCCCTTCATTGCCGTGTCTTCATTTCAATATCTAATTGGTGAGCTTTTCCATAATTCACGCTCCACGGCCAGAGAGGAGGAAGCTGCACAGCTGTCGAGTGCTGCTGGAGGGTGAGGGGACTCTCTCTCTCTCTCTCTCTCTTTCTCTCTCTCTCTCCCTCTCTCTCCCTCTCTCTTTCTCTCTATTTCTCTCTCTCTCTCTCTCTCTTTCTCTCTCTCTCTTCCTCTCGCTTTCTCTCTCTCTCTTTCTCTCTCTCTCTCTCTTCCTCTCGCTTTCTCTCTCTCTCTCTCTCTCTATTTCTCTCTCTCTATTTCTCTCTCTCTCTCCCTCTCTCTTCCTCTTTCCTTCTCTCTATGTCTCTCTCTCTTCCTCTCTTTCTCTATTTCTCTCCCTCTTCCCCTCTTTGTCTCTATTTTTCTCTCTCTTCCTCTCTTTCTCTCTATTTCTCTCTCTCTCTCCCCCTCTCTCTCTCCCCCCCCTCTCTCTCTCTCTCTCTCTCCCTCTCTCTTCCTCTTTCCTTCTCTCTATGTCTCTCTCTCTCTTCCTCTCTTTCTCTATTTCTCTCCCTCTTCCCCTCTTTCTCTCTATTTTTCTCTCTCTTCCTCTCTCTCTCTCCCTCTCTCTCTCTCTCTCTCTCTCTCTCTCTCTCTCTCTCTCTCTCTCTCTCTCTCTCTCTCTCTCTCTCTCTCTCTCTCCCCCTCTCTCTCTCTCTCTCTCAAAATGGGACTTGTTCCAATGCCTACACTGGGGGGTGCCAATGTTTTTGACACTTCTGATGGCTGATGCTTGTTTTGGATTTTAGAAGGCTAATGAAATACAGTTTTGGTATGGCAAGCAAATATGTATCACCATGGTACCCTGGTAATTATTGTTCATGTGGGTTTGAATGAAGCATATTTTAATCACTCTACTTGATGTACAATTTACCATTACAACACATTTAACTTATCAGGAGAGAGAGCAAAACAGTTTAACAATATCAAATTCAAAATAAATTAGAGAGAAATTTCACAGGGAACATTCTTCCCCTTGCTTGCAAATCAGTTCTAAAAACATTTTTGAAAAGCCTAACTGCAAGATTATGTTATGTAAATTCAACTGAACAAGCAAGAGAAGTGGCATTTTGGCAAAGAGAGAAAAATCAATATCAGAATTGCAAATTCAGAAGGTAATAATAAAATTGCCCTTCCATTGCTCATAAAATTCTCATAAATATAACTTTGAACATAACATATTCCTTTTTACGTCAGCATTACCAATCAATAGGAGCAAAGACACTGACCATAAAACAGATTGACATTATTTTGCTACCGGGGCAGAATGACAACTAGGAAAAAGCAAGTCCAACGCGCATCAATATATGTGTCAGTTGACAGTGGAAGTGGAAGCCTTAACCAACTGCAAAAGCAAGCAAATCTGTGTAGGAGCACATCTATCTGAAGAACCACAAAACCCTCAAACTCCACCGTGTCAGTCATAACAAACAAACTGCAGCTGGCCCACACAGAGCATAATGAGTCTGACTCTCACAGAGGTTGAACAAACCCCCCCCCCCCCAAAAAAAAAAAAAACGTTGAGAGCATTGAATTAAAAACAACATAAAAACCATAATTGATAAAGTAATTCCAACTTGCTCCCGGGCCTGTTGAGGGAGGAGACGTCGGGCTGAGGGGGTATGTCCTAGATCTGTGTGACTCCTACACTGACCTAATGTCTTCCAAACTATAACAAGAAGAACGACCCTGCAGACACCGGAGGAAAATGAGATTTTTATGACAAGTGCTTCAAGTATAATTAAAAACAAGAGATAGTAAAAGCGGAGACAGAGAGAGAGAGAGAGAGAGAGAGAGAGAGAGAGAGAGAGAGAGAGAGAGAGAGAGAGAGAGAGAGAGACAAAGAGAGAGAGAGAGAGACAGAGAGAGAGAGAGACAAAGAGAGAGAGAGAGAGACAGAGAGGGAGAGAGAGAGAGACAGAGAGAGAGAGACAGAGACAAAGAGAGAGAGACAGAGAGGGAGAGAGAACAGCAGTAACGAGAGAGAGACAGAGAGAGAGAGAACAGCAGTAATGTGAGAGAGACAAAGAGACAGAGAGAGAGAACAGCAGTAATGTGAGAGAGAGAGAGAGCGAACAGCAGTAATGAGAGAGAGACAGAGAGAGAGAGAGAGAGAACAGCAGTAATGTGAGAGACAGAGAGAGAGAAAGAACAGCAGTAATGTGAGAGAGAGAGAGACAGAGAGAGAGAGAGAGTTTCAGATAGGAGAGAGAACAGCAGTAATATGTTTCAGACACAGTATGTACGTTATGTCTCCTTTTGACAGATATGGCAGGTGACAATCCCCAGTCCGTATAGAGCAGCACTCCACTGCTGGAGCGGAGTGAGTTCTCTGCAATGCAGCCTGTCTGTCTGAGGACCTTGATGGTACTGGAGGAGGGGGCCGACTGAGGACGTGCCTGACTTCGCCACAGGGAAGAAAAGAGAATCGATTTTGCTGAATCATACTCGATGAGGAGAGCGAATTCAATGTATTACACTTTGAGGAATTCGGGAGAAAGTTTTGATGCATTGTCCTGCTTCTGAGTCACTAAGTCAGACTAAGTCTCTATTTCAATGGAGAGTCTGACAGCACAGTGCTTCAGACGGAGATGAGGATTTCAACCCGATTTTTCTTTTTTTTTTTTTTCAGGGAAGGGATTGAATGCACACTGCTCATCCGCAAAGTTATGGCATGGAAAAACCATATTCAGCTAACTCCATGTTTTTTTAGTTGTTTTTTTTGTATTATTTCTTGCAATGTGTGCAAGTCAGGTTGTAAACATACAACAAGAGGGACATGAAAAACTTACTGGAGACTTCCTGACAACATCCCATCCCGCCTGTTTACTTCCGAAGATCCCTGAATCTTAATCCAGAGATAGTGCTGTATCGTTATACACAGAGGACGCCATAAGGCTGACTTAAAAGCTGGCGTGCTGAAACAACACTGACACATCAAGTGAGGACGTCTCCATAGCAGTTGATCTGAATTATTAGATCACCATTATATATAATGTGAACTCTAAGTACTTCAGAATCTACATATTCCCGGGTTGCATTTGCATCAGCGAGGGGAAAAACCCCACTAACGGTACCACCATCATTCTCCTGCATTGCGGGAGAAGGCCGGCGATGTACAGACGGCTTGTCGAGTAAGAATAAATTCTGATGACTTACCGGGGCTTTCCGACTATTGATTCAGCTTTGCGCTTTTAAGCCCGTCGGAGGCAGACGGAGTCAGCGAGCGATGAACACAAGCGTTCTGAATCATATAAAATTTAGAGTGGTACAGTACCTACCGTCATTGGCCCCTCGTGTCAGGCACCATCAGAAACATCCACAGCCGCTGATCCAAATCTCTTGAGTGATGGTTTCCATATCATTGCTTTCAGAATGTCATTACAATACATTACTGTCAATGAGTTCTCCTACAGTACATGGTACACCGGCGTCATCCAGTGAATGTAAAACAGGTTAGTGTTGGGGAATGGAAAATGACTGAGGTGGAGGTGGTGGTTTCACTCACTAGGCAAAGTCTCACTCGTCAAGGTCCTCGGATCCGGGGGGAAGGATAGGGCCACGTCCCGTCGTTTCATCCCTACTTTTCTCTCATCCCGACCGATCTGAGATGAATGGACAGGTTTACCTCTCCTTTCCTGTCAGATCAATGCAGATGAACAAACGGAGATGAGAACAAAGAACCGCTTTGAGACAACTGCGATGGCCTCGACAATAACCGTTAACAGGGCATCTCAAAGATCATTGTGGATAACGAACCATTTCTCCAACATCTGCCCGAACCCTGCAGATTGGCTCTGTGTCCACCGGGGGCGCTGTACGCCTGAGATGATTGACATTTTAGGCCTTCAAAGAGCACCAGTCCTGCTTTCATCCTCCTTCAATTGTCTGACCCTGCCAAAACAGCTCTGGCTCTGGCACTGGGTCAGAACAGACTGCAGATTAATCATTCATAGCCAGGGGTTGTCTGTTGTGGGTTGTGGCTGAGGGAATGAGGGAATGAGCCAGACCCAACAGCCTGAGCTGGTGCTGTAGTACTGTACTCTGACATCTGGAGTACCACCACATCACAGATCATCACTCCAGATGCTGTGGAATTCTGTTATGTTTTGGTCTCGGAATGTTGAAATGACGGTGTACCATTGCAATCAAGTTGTGTCATGGTTACGTAAAGGGTATTTTTTGTGTTTTTTTTTTTTGGGGGGCAGGGGTTAGGGTGACGTACAGGGTGGCTGTGGTTATGTAAACTCAATCTTATACATAACAAAGTGAACGTTTAGGATGATGTGGACTGTACAGTACTCTTTTCCCTATAACTGAATTATTGACTTAAAACCTTTACAAAACCAATTTATATTTGGTGTGGCAGAGAGAGCTTTTGCATTGTTATGCTCTTTGTGTGTGTGTGAAGTCTTTCCAGAGAAAAATATGTTTTCCAGCTCTCTCATTCCACCACTGGCTCTATGTGTGTGTGTGTGTGTGTGTGTGTGTGTGTGTGTGTGTGTGTGTGTGTGTCTGTGTGTGTGTCTGTGTCTGTGTCTGTGTGTCTGTGTCTGTGTGTGTCTGTGTGTGTGTGCTTTTATGTACTGTTATAGAGCTTCTGGCTGTATTATATGAACCCTGGAAGGGTGTTGTATGCCGACGGTTTCAAATGAATCACGGCGAAGGTGGCAGGGGGTCATTAAAAGAGAAAACCACCAAGACGGACAAATCAGAAAGAGATAAAGACGATGGATGCTTAGGAGACGGGGAGACGTCGCGCACGTGTGAATACGGCGACACGTCTCACCTCAGGTCTCTCTCTCCGATGCTCTCTCCCTCACCCCCGCTCACCCCCTCTCACCCCCTCTCACCCCTCCGCTCCCATCACTAATAAATCCCATTTACTCACTCATCGTGACCTTTCAATCATCTCCAGCTACCGGCTTAAAATAACACTGGGAAAAGAGAGGGGGGGGGGGACGGGGGGACTAGAGAAGCCTATGCAGAGGTTATTAATTGTTCAACAGATTATTATCTCATTACAGTACACTAAGGAATGGAGATGGCGTGGGGTTACAATGATTAATGCTAAGTTCACGCGTTCGTGATTAATTCTGAAGGGAGAGTGGGTGTTTAATCAAGAAAACGGCGGGGCCACATACACTATGATAGGATCAATTACCCAAGAAAAGGACCAGATCATAATAACACCGGTACCTTGCCGGCGCTGAACATATGCCCCCGAGATTTTTTACCGCGTTCCGTTTTCACAGGAAATACACAGGGCTAAAAAAGTGAGACAGCCCTGAAGGTGCGATGCAGTCTCTGGAAAAGATAGACGGGACATTTCATTATATTCATACCGGAGGCTAAAGATACCACACAAATCAAATAACCGTATCGGGGGGGGGGAGAGGGGGGGGGGCGTGTAAAGACGTGAGAATTGCAGATGATGAGAGGAGTGGGGTTGGGGAGAGGGGGGGGGGAGAGGGGGGGGGGAGGGGGGGCTTCATTCTACATGCCTGTAATGTGCATGTATATTGCAGGGCTCTTGGCATCCTTAAAGGTCCTCTGCTGAGCGCTGCCGACTGCCAGCTCACCAAGAGCATTTAGGGATGAAGAGAATCACATAGCGGCGTCATTCATCAGAATAATTGGGGCATTTAAACCAAACTTGGGACTCTTCCAGGCCAGACAGATACAGGTCAGAGTGGTTAGCTGACATGGGACTGGAGAGAGAGCGAGAGAGCGAGAGAGAGAGAGAGAGAGAGAGGGAGGATGTGGGGAGAAAGGGAGAGAGAGAGAGAGAGAGGGAGGATGTGGGGAGAAAGGGAGAGACTGGCAGGGCTAATGTGTGTGTGTGAGAGAGAGATAGAGAGAGAGAGAGGGAGTGGGAGGAGGAGGAGAGAAGGAAAAACAATGGAAGAGAGTGAGAATCGTAGAGCGAGGAAGTAAAAGGGATGACAGGTCTGTTCCCTACAGACAGCTGTGATTGGCTGAGCCTCTCTGTCTCCAGTCCTGGCTCAGTGGCTCATAGCAGGGCAGGCCCAGAAGCTGTATCACAGGTCACTCACACACACACACACACACACACACAGAGCACACACACACACAGAGCTCACACACACACACACACACACACACACACACACACACACACACACACACACACACACACACACACACACAGAGCTCACACACACACACACACACACACACACACACACAGAGCACACACACACACACACACACACACACAGAGCTCACACACACAGAGCACACAGAGCACACACACACACACACATGCCCTGATTCATACCGTACCATGATATTATTTTGTATTGTACTGTATTTCCTACAGTATACATGTGTTTGTTTAACCCTCAGTTCTGAAAGGTCCTCCATACATGCCAAGATGCTCATTAAGCATTTCCTAGACTCTGTCCTAAATAACATATATGATACGATACACTGCAATTTACACCAAATTCGAATCTAACAATGAATCCATCAAATCGATGAATAATAACAATGAATAGGTAACTGAAAGACACATCACGTCATTGGTATGAAGCTGTACAGGACTGTAGTCATGTTTCTCCCCTCGCTCCTAATTCTGCTGTACCAAAGTGCAACACGTCCTTTTTTCCCAGGACACACCTGTTGGTTGGCAGCGCTGACAGCGAACCAACCGCTCGTTCGTCCAAATCCACCACCTGCCACTCTCTGATGCAAGCCGCACAATTTACACACTCGCTCACACCGCCAGGCTGGGAGGAAAAGGGCAATGTTGCAACTCAAACCTCTGACAGACAGCAGCATGTACTGTAGCTATACTCAACAACAACAACAACAACAACAACAGCAGCTTCTGTGTGCGGGTCAAACAGAGGGTTCTCCTGTCACAACAACTGCCCGTCCAAATGAGATGCTCGGCCTCCATGTCAACTCCAGTGGGAAAGTGTGGGACGTTGGTAGGACCGAGAGGTTCATCGGTGTCTAATTAGTAGACATATAATACCACTTAGGCTCTGTGTGCTACGCATCACATGAATACAAATGTACTCAACTACGTCAAATGAGGGTTTAAGTTCACTCCTCAAACAATAGCCCCAATCATGTGCCATCGGATGAAGAGATGGGCTTAATGAGGATATGATGTCCTGTTTTTAGAGCTAAATGCTTCAACCACTTTGGCGTCGTCCTCGTAGAATAAACAAGCTCATTGAGAGGCCCAGCGAGAAGGGGTTGTGTTTGTCTTCCCGCTGGCTGTCTCTCGAAAACCTTGTCCTGTACATTGTATGGAATTGCATTGGAGTAACTCACCCCAATCGACCTCCAATCCATTATTTATTTGGGGGGGGGGGGGTTTGGATGAATAGGAGGAAGTTGCTGTTTGACCCTGATCTGAGGTCAGTTTGGTATCATCCCCTTCCATTGGTGTCCGGAGTAGTCTCGTCCCCAGACACTTCTGCCCAAATTTTGTGAAAGGTCTGGTGGACCAACACGTCAAACTTGGCCTTCATTAAGCCAATTAAAAGAGCATTAAAAATGGATGGCGCATAGCCATTGGCTTTACTTTGCACCTATCATCTCCCGCAGCAACCCCCCCCCCAGTAAATTCACTCCCATTAAGGCCAGGTTTGAGGCAATAGCCTCAGGCTGTGTGCAATAGCCTGCGGACAAGGTTAGGTCCAGAGGGGTTTTGTAACGTCCTGCTCTGTTCCTTAGTTCATGTTTCCCTTTGTTTCATGTTATTTCATTCATTGTTTATGGTTGCTGACACCCATATGTCTTAACTCATCACGCTTTAAGGCATATTCGCTCATGTCTACACATATGTCGCCACCCCCTGAAAGGGGAACTACATAATTTTTCCTTTAACCTTTCCATCGCCAGCGGGGGGGCGAGACATTATCTGGGTGGTTATGGGTAATTTCAAGCACGAAAGGGCCATTACATCACAAAAGGCCATCCAGAATGATGATGTCCCTGCGCAGTGGGGGGGGTAGACAGTGTGGCTATTGCCACAGGACTCTTATGATGCTGTGTATGTATGTATTTATGTATGTAGCGAGATACGATGACGCAGAGTGACAGATAGCTTGTAAAACATTTGACCCCGTGACCCCCCCCCCCCCCTCTGAGGGCTCTATCCCTACTGGGTAGATTTACTGCCATTATGTCCATTGACACAGCATGGCCTGCAGCAGTAGTGTTCAATGGCTGGTCCCCTTTGCTGGAGAATTGGAAACCCTTGCTGTACTGGAAACGTAATAGCAAACACTTTGATAAAACCAACCTGCAGGCTGACTGAAGCACAGACTGGTGGGGTATAAATACCGTAGTATGACACTGTTATCTGAAGGATCTAATCTGAGGGTTTATGAGGTGTGTGTGCAGAATTGTTGTACTGACTATCCAACACAAAGACACGGTATCACAATCACATCATTGAATGAGATTAGATTAAGCAGACACGATTCACGATTCGACCCTACCCAACACAACCCAACCCAACACAACCCAACACAACCCAACCCAACACAACCCAACACGACACGACTCGACACGACACGACACGACTCGACACGACACGACACGACACGACACGACCCAACACGACCCAACACGACCCAACACGACTCAACACGACCCAACACGACCCAACACAACACAACACGACTCAACACGACCCAACACGACCCAACACGACTCAACACGACCCAACACGACCCAACACAACACGACCCAACACGACTCAACACGACCCAACACGACCCAACACGACTCAACACGACCCAACACGACACAACACAACACAACACAACACAACACAACACAACACAACACAACACAACACAACACAACACAACACAACTCAACTCAACACAAACACTCACAGTCTCACTTATTTTCATTTGACCCGTTCGAGGCCCACGACCGCTCCGAGATATGTCATCTTGGACTATTTTCTGTGTAAAATATATTTAAAAAAAACCAGTCTGTCTGTCTACTTCTGGACTAGTGATGTGCGTGTCGGCTATTTATGGACCTGCGCCCTGGGCCTCCCTTTTACTAGGCTGGGCCCTGGAGGAGTAGGGGGAGGGAGGGAAGGAGAAAGGGGGGGAGGGAGAGTGAGGGAGAGAGAGAGAGAGGGAGAGAGAGAGAGAGGGGGGGCGACACGACACGACATGGGGGAGGGGGAGAGAGAGGGGGAGAGAGAGAGGGAGGGGGGGATATGGGGGGAGGGAGAGAGAGAGAGATGGGGGGAGGGAGAGAGTGAGAGATGGAAGTCTATGTGAACAGCTCTCTCTCTCTTCTAATGAGGCTGAATGAGACTAATTGAGCAGTGAGTTCAGCAGAGAAGTGGGGCATAAGAGACCTCTCTCCAGGGTCTCTTACCGGGGGGGGGGGGGGGGGGAGTGGGAGGGGGGGGGGGTCGCCTCAGAGGCCCTCTGAAATGCTGAGTCAGTGTAGGAGGAGGGAGGAAAGGGGGGGGGGGGGGGTATGGAGGGTGCTCAGGTAACACCAACCCCTTTCATTGACATTTCTCTCTCTCTCTATCTCTCTCTCTCTTTCCCATACCCAAAGGTATTGTGCAGGTGCTTGCTATCCTGGTATGAAAGTTCATCAGCATAAAAGAGAAGAATCTGCACACGGAAACATGCTCCCAAAGGTCTTTTCAATTCTTAAGTCATTCATCAGTTCTCCTACCGTCAACACTCTGCATTGCTGATGTACAGTATAACAGGGGAGGCTGGTGGAGGTAGAAATCGGAGGACGGGCTCATTGTAATGCATGGATTGGAATGAGGAACGGGTATTTGATACCATTCCCTATTCCATTCCATGCATTGCAATGAGCCCGTCCTCCGATTTCTACCTCCACCAGCCTCGCCCCGGCAGTACAGCAACAACACTGGGCTCAGTGTCAACTGGCAGAAATAAGGCTCTGGTGGTACCTTGCTTAAGTAAAAAAAACATGGTCACTCAAGCTCTAAAAAGGATATTTCTTTAAGGCGAATGCAAAGGGCCATCAAAAAAACATTTCCAGGTCATTTGAATGGCTGAACATCACATTTGCCTGCAGGAATCAACTTTAACTCAGCTAAATAGAGCTAGGAAATCTCTTGGCAAGCAAACACTTGGGCTTCCCCCCCCCCCCCCCTTTTTTAATTCAAACAGTTAGTGGATGGATGAATTGCTATTTGAGTGGTTAGCTCAAGGCAGTATACACATATACGATATTCTGAAATCTCCACTTAGGTGTAACGGTATGTAGAAAAACGAAAATGTGAGTGCTGGTGTGTTTTGCATCATACAGACAGGCATGCATAATCTTCACATACAGCTTAATTACATACGTATCTAATGCTCGATGTAAATTCATGGTTGGGCATTTGCTTTCCATTTTTGCATATGTGAGGGCTGAGGAAAAAGAAGCAAATGTAGCTCCTGCAATTAGTTCTGCTGGCATAATCTTTTCCCTTCTGTTTATCAATTCTCAGCGAGAGATTTCCATCGCTCTCAGGCCTTATTTCATAAACAATTTGTTCAAAATGATGCGCCGGACTTTTTTTGGCAAAGGTATTCTTCTGGAGATAAAGCCTTATTCTCTTTAATTTGTGTTATTTATTTTAATAGAGATACATTGTAGGGCAGATACACAGAAATAGTCATTCTGTTGTCTGCCACTACGATAGTTGAAGTTGTTTACCACTCAGACTAGGGCCTTAACTACTGAAGCACTGAGCTACACCACTTATACAAAACACTGTCTGTTATACTGTTCTATTAAGACTGCAAGGAATTTACAAAGAAATAATCACAGGAAAATTGACAGTTTACAGAATGAATAGAGTGATCTTTTAAAAGAGCTTTGACAGTTTCCTTCCATTCTGTAGAGATTATGTCTCACAGTAAAAGAGTTGTCCAATCCTTGGCCTGATGCACACACACCAGGGAGTTCCTCATTGGTGGAGCAGGAAGGAAGCCCCCAGAGAC
>NC_139674.1:3154724-3172224 GCF_951799395.1 Argentina silus | reverse complement strand
AAAACACTCCAACAGAAGACACCAACAACACAGGATCCTTGAGCCGTCCCCAGAACCAGACTGTTCATCCTGCCTGACAGAACAAAAGAAAGCCTGTCTTTTGTCAGAGGAAGCGATGCACAAAACAAAGTCCCGTCGAGTTGATAGTGACACGATCTGTCGTGAGTGATGTCATACGTTGATATGGTATCATCGCGTGTTGTCGTCCCTTTTCAGTTGAGATCATCCTCAAAGGGAAGGTTGTGGGTTGAAGGGAATCTGCAGTTGGCTACAGAGGCTGGATCAAAGGGGAGGCTGGATTGGGGGAGGGGGCTGGATCAGGGGGAAGGCTGGACCGGGGGGAGGGGGGGGGGGGGCTGGATCAGGGGGGGATATCCGGGCTTCTACACATTGCCTACGCTGTTGCTGTTATGTCCACTGTGCCTCTACGCCAGGGGAGGCTGGTGGAGGTAGAAATCGGAGGACGGGCTCATTGTAATGCATGTTTGAGACCATTCCTCATTCCGTTCCATGCATTACAACGAGCCCGTCCTCCAATTTCTGCCTCCACCAGCCTCCCCTGCTCTACGCTATTATGGATATGTGTCTCCAATATGTCTATTTCGACGTCTACGTCTACACCATATCTAACGCCACATCTGTCTACGCAGGGTCAGGATGCAGAGCGAATACATCATTAGGCAGTTCATTCATTTCCAAACTGAAGAAACATTTGGACGGGGCATGGATCCATTTCAGAGGCACTGTGGATCTCACCAGGTGTACTGTCAAGCGTTGTTATTCTGGCCAAGCCATACATCACACACCTCATGAGTCTCAGTAACACGTGCCAATACTTGCTGAGAGGCTGTACGAGGCTCATTATGATTCCTATCTAAATCGCTGCCTGTGCAATTGAAATCCCCAGCAAGGAATACATTAGTTTTTGGTGTTGCAATTAGCTCTCAAGCTGCCAACGTCTATCAACACCATATATTGATGTTTTCATACCGCTTGCCTTACAGTTTAGTCACCTCCCCTCCCGCTGCCGATATGACAAGGGCAAAACATTCCTCAAGAGCAGGATAGGAGCCATGCTATCCCAACTCAGGGACGGACTTGGACGACAAAACAGCCCTGGACTTTCAGCCAACCGTGGGGGGTGGGGGGGGGGCAGGGCAGGGCAGGGCTGTGTGAAGATCTAGTCACGTTCTCCCGGTGCTCCAGATGGCCAGTCCGCTCCCACTTGTGGAGATCGTATGGCGAGGTGCTACTGTTCCCTCCCACTCCTGTTAGAGCACAACCGCGTTGGCCACGTCCCTATGCTTTTCCAAAACACTATTTTTTTATTTTTTTAAATGTTATTCATGTGTTTATTTCAGCAGGGACAGATGCAATAACATTGACATATTGACATGTCAACAAGCCAGATGCACTGCACCATAACGTTGGCTTGCGCTAATTTTCAGTGACCGTCCCTAAATAGACCGAAAGTTCTAAGAAAATTCAGAATAAACTAAAAAAAGAAACAGAAGATATATAACATATATAATAATGAATATATATATACACACACGCACACTCACACGCACACTCACACTCACACTCACACTCACACTCACACTCACACTCTCACACACACACACACACACACACACACACACACACACACACACACACACACCCATAAACAACAGCAAGAAAAACAATGCCTTTATCGTTAATGAACTCAATGGAGCCGTTCCTAATGTCCCTCGCCCCGTTCAGGTTTAATGATCAAATCACTCATGAAACGCTCATGGTTCGAATAATCACAAGGACAATGAGAAAGAACCTGGGACCCCTTAACGAGTTATGGCTGGGACTGTGACACTCCATTTCCATTGGAATCTTTTAGTGTGTGTGTGTGTGTGCGTGTGTGTGTGTGTTCGTTTTGACGTCAGATACCTAGCTGAATCTTCAAACAATCGTACTTACCGCTCTTTGTCATTGTTAGAAAGTTGTGCCTCCTGTTTTATACCATACCCCTCTACAAAGCAGCCTCTCCTACTATTTTGCGCTGACACGTCTGATAGCTCTCCCTCGCTATCTGCCCCAGAGGAAATATCCTCCTCTGTGATGGATGGAGATTTACCATCCTGCTCGCTAACTGGAGATGTGCTGCTCTTTGACTGTTTCTCAGGGGAGGGGAGAGAGGAGAGAGGGCAAGGGGAGGAGAGGAGAGGAGAGGTGAGGATAGGAGAGGAGAGTGAAATGAAGAGGAGATGAAAAGAGAGGAGAGAAAAGGAGAGGAGAGGAGAGGAGGATAGTAGAGGACAGGAGAGTGAAATGGAGAGGAGAGGAGAGGAGAGGAGAGGAGAGGAGAGGAGAGAGAAATGGAGAGGAGAGTGAAATGGAGAGGAGAAGAGGAATCTTAGCAGCTAAACATGATGGATGGGGACCAGAATCCTGTTATATTCACAAGAAACCCTCTCTCTCTCTCTCTCTCTCACTCTTTATCGTTCTCTCACCCCCCCCCCCCCCCCCCCGCCCCCCCCCCCCCTCTCTCTCTATTCCCATTCTATTACACCTCCTCCCTCTTGATTTTAAGGTGGATGAATCTGGAGAATATACAATGTTCATCCATTTCCACAGTAATCTTGCACTACGCACAGCCCTCCTTATGTTTGATTACAATACGAATGCTGGGATACAATCAGTGGGTGTGCCCAGAATTGAACATTAAGAGGCTTGTTTACATACAGAATGAAGCAATCCAGCAATGTAATCAATAATGTGGAGGATGTTTAATCACAGAGTATTTTGATTGATGCGCAGAAACGCAAACCCATTCATCAAGTCAATTACACATTAATCAAAGGCTCATGCAGAGATTAAGAGCATGACACATACAGGGCTGCACTTGGATCTTATACTGGAGTGCTTACAGCAATATGAATGAAGTGGTATTCATTCCTGACATTGTTTCCTAGTTACCAAATATTTCTGATTTTTTTGTGTGTGAAGTGTGAAGCTATCCGATGATTGTGTGTTGCCAAGAGACGTCACCAGCGGATTTGTTTAGACTGTGTTTTGGCTCAATATCGTTCTATTGGTCACAACAATAACAACAGTTCCAATGGATTTCACACACACTCGGTCATATTGCGTCGTTACCGAGGCAAAGCCCTCCCCCAAACTGAGTAACTGCCCCTGCTGTCTTGGGGAATCCTGATTGGTCATTCGACCTGTCAGTACGTGGATTTTGAACTTTAACTGCCCGTCCACTTAAAGCTGTTCTAAAGCCACTCAACACACAAAGTTGGCCAGCCATGAGTCTTGGCAAGCGAGACTAGCAAAGGGGGTCACCGCGGGTGAACAGCACTCACGATCTCACTAAAACTGGATCTGACAGGTCTATCAATAATACATTAATCAAATGACAGACAGGGCCCTCAAGTTGTCAGGAAATCAAAGGGAGGCAAAGGGAAGAAACAATGGCAGCAATGGTTGAGCTTCATTTGTTTAACTAAGCATACCACTATTTGCGCTGTCACTTTTAGACAAAAACAACGACAACAACAACAACAACAACCAAACGATATGAATTATTCAACCGAAGTAAAAAAGAAAATGAGTCTCTCAGCAATGAAACATTCTAAAATATGTTTTATTAATTGGGCAAAAGCTTCAGTTCTTTGCCACAAAAATAATGTTGCAGACAACACTTTGCTGTTATGATTTAACAACATTTAACCTCATTTAACCTCATTTACTACAGAGTTCTACATATAGTTGGCATCTCTCCACACTGACTGAGATTACAGTACAAAGTGCAGTTTCAGTACTGGGCCATGACCCCAACTGAAGAGTCAAATATTCCTCCCCTGCATCAAATATTACTCACCTCAGAAAAAGGTCAATAACTGAAAGCATATGAGATCAGTGGGACTAATCTCAGAAGCCAGGATCTCATCTCTTGATTCACTTGATTGAGATTCTGGTGGTGAAGGAAATACAATGTGGGGATGGAAGTTGCCAGGAACTCCCCCCCCCCACCCCCCCCCCCCACCCCCACCCCCCTAAACCCTCTGCTGTAGCTCAACCAGGATCGATCGCATTGACGGAGCGTTACAGATATCCTGATTTCAAACTCAGATTTTCTTCCTGGTACAGTTTCATAGTGATGCTTTCATCGTGGGTGAAATTCCGCTTTAAGATCAGGTTTTTCACTGGATGTCCATTCTTTTAAAAAGGCTCTAGGAACAGACGGCTGTATATCATCCAATCTGGCTCCTCTTCAGCCCCATGGCCCCTGCTGTGCCCCGGAGCTGGTGTATGAACCCACAGTAGCCCCCCCATTCCAGCAGCCTCTGCGGCCCACCCCCCGTGTTGCTTTGATTGATTTTCTTTGTGTATAGAAGCTATAAACTGTGTCCATAACTGGCTGTATTTGCAACTGGCTGGCTAGTTCAGTGCTACTGTTTTCCACCGTGGTGGGGGGGGGGGCCGGGTGGGGCTAGGTACACATTCTTCTGAACTGGTTGTATATTATGAAAGGTTTAATATAGAGAATTATTGCGGGGAGGCACATAGGTTTCTCTATCTGCCACTGTTGCTAGGTAGCTAGCCAGAGACACATAGGTTTCTCTGTTAGCCACTGTGGCTAGGTAGCTAGCCAGAGACACATAGGTTTCTCTGTTAGCCACTGTGGCTAGGTAGCTAGCCAGAGACACATAGGTTTCTCTGTTAGCCACTGTGGCTAGGTAGCTAGCCAGAGACACATAGGTTTCTCTGTTAGCCACTGTGGCTAGGTAGCTAGCCAGAGACACATAGGTTTCTCTGTTAGCCACTGTGGTTAGGTAGCTAGCCAGAGACACATTGGTTTCCCTATCCTACCAGTCACCATACCAGTCAGTGCACTAGCTTCCCTGTAAAACCCTCCTTTAATGACAAGCATCAGAACAAACAACAATAGGATATACAGTACATTACCTTTTTTTAATCCAAACTATGATTTCAAAAACAGAGCATCGTAGAGATCCTGATAACAATTGAGAGGTGATAACACTGTACCACATGATTGGATTGTGACAAAGGTGTGTGTCCCTGTGTCATTGTGTCCCTGCCTGGCACACTTTCTCTCCCCATCGGAGGCCGGTGGTCCACACAGATGTTGCTGCTTCTCTCTGGCCTGGGTTTAAATGCCAGGGCGGATTAATTTACCTGGTGCACAGACAGTCACCCGCTGTTTAGATCCATCCTCAAACAGCTGTCCTCCTTGGCATCACAGAGGAAAGGGGGAAGGAGAGAGAGAGGAGGGGGGAAGGGGGAGGAGGGGGAGGGAGAGAGAAAAACTATTCTGATAGAAATGGAGAGCTGGTGGTGTACCGTATTCAAGGACGAGGTCCAGATTGGGGGGCGGGTGTGATTGACAGCTAGCTTTCTTTTGATCAGCCAGGAGAGAAACCGAATGTGACAGACTTTATGTGTGTGTGTGTGTGTATGTGTGTGTCTGGTGTGTGTGTGTGTCTGGTGTGTGTGTATGTCTGGTGTGTCTGTGTGTGTGTGTGTGTGCGTGTGTGTGCGTGTGTGTCTGGTGCGTGTGTCTGCCTGGTGTGTGGGTGTGCACGCGTGCGTGCACGCGTGTGCGTGCATGCATGTGCGTGCGAGTGTGTGTGTGTGTGTGTGTGTGGGTAGCTAGGAGACCGTCCCCATGGAGACGGCCAGGCCAAGCCAGCAGACAGAGAGACAGGCGGGGAGCGCGGTGAGCTGAGGTGCGCAGATGTGACAGCGAAGCGATGAAACTGATCTCCAGGGTTTGATCCCCGGCCGGAAACGGGCATGTCTGAACTGCTGATGAGACCCCGCCGGGAGCCTCCGGCGCCAGGGTTACAGAGCCGAACATGCACCCGGACACCGGCCCTCTGACCAGACTCCCTCACCATCAGGGGCTTTTAACATTGAAACACATCAGATGCGTATCAGCGCGCGACG
The DNA here is from genome assembly GCF_951799395.1 of Argentina silus. Taxonomy (NCBI): domain Eukaryota; kingdom Metazoa; phylum Chordata; class Actinopteri; order Argentiniformes; family Argentinidae; genus Argentina; species Argentina silus. The sequence continues at coordinate 3,166,269 of NC_139674.1, read as the reverse complement.
CCGGCAACTCCGCTCCCGACGGTGTGCGTCGGGCGTGTTAGTGCTAGGCCGGAGCAGAAGCATGCAAACGTTTCCCCTACTCCCTCGCTGTTTACAACCAAATCAATATTCATCGGAGAAGGATGAAATCAAAGAGACTTCTTGGCTGAAAGTCTGTAAGAGAGTCTCTAAAGGTTATTGATTTTCCCGCAAGTTTTAATAGGGCTATAATGGTTGAGGAATAACACAGAGGCGGAAGAATAATAATTTCTTCAATTAAAGCGTAATTTTTGCAACAAGAATAACAATTTATTATGTATCACGTTAATGTATTATTCATGCAGGTTAATGAATAACATGGCTTTCCAAATCTCCGGAGAACAGTTTCATGCAGTCCAAATCTCTGGTGAAGTGTTTCATACGGTCTCTCTGCTTCAATGCACTTGACCATCGACCAAACGTAAATGTTTGTTTGTACAATGCAGGTATGCAGAAGAGATGCTAGGTCAGTAAACGTCACGACTATGCTGTAGTTCAATCAACTCAATCAATGCTATTATTATTATTATTATTAGTGTGGTATTGCATCAACAACAAGCATATTTGATCATGTGAGCTCCACCAAATTAAAAACATCCACATTGTGACACTTTGCACCTGTCTTTTCCAACGTAAGTTCAACAATGAGGGTAAAGCAAAAAAGGAAAAATAAAGGTTAAAATGTGAAGGAGAAATCGAAATAATTTAGTTCTGGGTGTTTTATTCTGTATTGAAACAGATGAATCAAGTGGATGTGTCTCATCCAACACAGTACAGACTGAGGAGAAACTGGATGAGACGGTACAGTCAACTCTTTGTAATGACTGGAGTACTTCGGCAGAGGTCTCAAATGCACGACTCGGAGACAAAAACTTTAATCCAATAGAATAGTCTTTACTATCAAAAAGGTTCGGTACACAGGGAGGTAGTCAGTGCCTAGACAGAAAACCCAGGAAGGGGGAAGGCAAAGCAGGGTTTGGTACACAGGTAGGCAATTTAAAAAGCCAGGCAGATAATCCGAAAAAGGGGTAGGCAAAAAGGCAAAGTCAGAAACACTATCAGAGATCAAAATAACCAGGAATACTCAAAACTAGGGGGAAAAAAATCACTGGAACACTTGACACAAGGTACAAAGATGAACTGGCACAGAGACAGGGGAACACACAGACTAAATACACACGGAAGGAGGATGGGGAACAGGTGAAGCCAACCAGGGCGAGGTAGACGATGACACAGGCGGGAAACACACACACAAGGGCAGGCGGCAAAGTGAAACGGGAGACAAGGTGAGGAAACACAAAAAATAAATAGGAAACAATAAATGAAATAACATGAAACAAAGACAAACACCAACTAAGGAACAGGGCGAGACGTGACACACTCCACTTTAACACACAGCAGAGCTTCGTTGGCAGTTATAGGGGACTGTGGGGGTAATTATATCTGTGTCTCTAACAGGCAGAGTCCTGGACACCCGCCCAACAGCCTCTTCATAAAGACAGGCACTTCATCAGGCACCTCAGACGACGCCCCGAAGGGGTCCAATCGTTTAATGACATCCTCCTTTGACACTTCCCCATTAGGTAGGAGAGATCAAATTTAGCTTCGGTTCACAAAGTAGTGTTGTATCAGCGATTCAGTCTTGTGAATGACTTGCTACAGGTATTCAGTGTTAGAGGCAAGAAGCCAACAGAGGGACAATGAAAGATTCAGTTGTATGTTCATTCCTAATGTTTTTGTCGATTTGGCGAGCTCTTTGATATGATATCAGAGCCATGGACGCATGTAACATGCTGTAGGCCTGGACACGTCATACATAGGGAGAGATGGGGGGGGGGGGGAGACAGATAGACAGAGGAGAAAGAGAGAGAGAGAGAGAGAGAGTGGGAGGAGAGAGATAGTGGGAGGAGAGAGAGAGAGAGAGAGAGAGAGAGAGAGAGAGAGAGAGAGAGAGAGAGAGAGAGAGAGAGAGAGAGAGAGGGAGATGGAAAGCATTACGGCTCCTTCACAGGGTGAAGAGCGGGGAGGAGAGGAGATTTGGGAAGGCAGCCAGCAGTGACTGATATGTTACACGGCACAGGAACAGCTTCCCTTTATCAGAGAAGAGGAATTGAAATGACAAACCCCTGCGAGTGCAGGATTAGGCTGGCCGTCATGATTTAGTCAATTGGCCTCTCATGGCTCAGTGATAAGAAACGCAGCCAGAGAATAGCAGCCCTGTCTGGGTTGTGCCTCTGTATCTACCCCACTCCATGGACGTGATTCTCCATCACTCCATCCTTCTTGCGATCTCTATCCTGCTCTCTCTCTCTCTCTCTCTCTCTCTCCCTCTCCCTCTCTCTCTCTCTCTCTCTCTCTCTCTCTTTCCTTCCCCTCTATCTACCCCCCCACCCCACCATATCTCTGGCTTGATCATTTGCAACAGTTGCAAACATCCCGCACTAAATGACCAAATATACAAGACAATTTTCCGAACAACATTGACACAGAAATATTCACGATGCATGCACACCAATACAATGCCCCCTCATACCAGAATGAGTGGGAGACAATAAGAAACTAAATCAAAATAGCATCTGTCTCCGTTTACCATAGCAAGCATCGAAATGAATGGATATCTGGTAGGAAACAACATACTGCCCACGTTTGAAATCAATTTCCATGTTCCTTATGGGCTAAATAAGCAGATGTTTCCATAACACTTTTCACTGGGACCTTCTGCTCGGCAATATAGATTATAGGTTTCAAATGTAAATGAGAATAGGAGGCCTGGGAATAAAGACAAAGTTAAAACCCCCTTGGAGAGCAATCTGTTACGTTTTGGTTCAAATGTAGCAGAGAGACTGAGAGATGAAGGGATCTCTGTTATATGCTTAGATGTGTGTGTGTGTGTGTGTGTGTGTGTGTGTGTGTGTGTGTGTGTGTGTGTGTGTGTGTGTGTGTTTTGTGTGAAGGGATCTCTGTTATATGCTTAGATGTGTGTGTGTGTGTGTGTGTGTGTGTGTGTGTGTGTGTGTGTGTATGTGTGTGTGTGTGTGTGTGTGTGTGTGTGTGTTTTGTGTGAAGGGATCTCTGTTATATGCTTAGATGTGTGTGGGTGTGTGTGTGTGTGTGCGTGTGGGTGTGTGTGTGTGTGTTTGTGTATGTGTATGTGTGTGTGTGTGTGTGTGTGGGTGTTTTGTGTGTATGTCACTATCTCCTAGTGGCGACAGATCTAATCTTTATTAACAACAGCAGAAGCTGATGCAGAAACAGATCTGGCTACCACGCCATATCTACTATATCCCCATTCTGTGTTCGAACAATGACTGTCAAAATCCTTTCACAGACAAAGCAATACATCCAGTGAATTGTGATGGGTTCACTTAGATGGGTCTGAAGTCCTGACTAGAATCTCCAAACTATCTCCAGCGTTTTGTACAGCCAATGGGGGCAGATTTCCCCCCCCCCCCCCCAAAAATTTTTTTTTCACTGTGGTTGAAAAACAAGCGTTTTCTCAAGGTAATATCTTATAAGCTGTAGACCTTGGGGCGGCACATTGGCACTGTATGAACCATTAGAAGACAGATGGAGGGAGACCTGAAAGGGGTGTGGGGGGTGGGGGTGGGGGTGCAGGGGCAGCTTTTCTCTCCCAACTTCCCGCAGCTCATCTCCCCAACGATCCCGTTTCTCACCAAGGTTGCCCTGACCTTCCCTTTTCAAGAGCCGAGTAATTTTTTTTCTTCTTTTTTTTCCTTTTCTTTCTGTAGTTCGCCGTTCTGTAGTTCGGAATCAAAGGCAGCGGAAGAGGCGCTCGATCATTCTAATGGCTTTCTCTCAAATTGTTTAGAAGAATGCCACCATTCTGCTCATCCTCTTACCTGCCTCGACAAGGAAACAGCTCGCCGAGAAAGGAGGCAAAAAAAAAGAGAGAGAAGAGAGAAGAGAAGAGAAGAGATGGAGGTCAAGAGAAAGGGGGAGACCAATAGGGCCACGGGGAGGAGGGGAGCGGTTGTCAGCCAATTACTGATGACAGAGGGAGATTGTGTGTGTGGCCTGTGTGCTGCTCTGAGACACATGTCCCTATAGAAAAGGCCTACAAAAGAGCTCTGGGCATGCTTCTGTACAGAACTGGCGGGGGAAGAATTGTGTTTTCTTTTTCCGTCTTTCTCTTTCCACCGTTTTTTTTCTTCACTCTCTTTTCTTCACTCTCCTTTCTTCACTTTCAAGTTTCATGACACGCTTGGCAGAAAAAGTGAGGGTCAAATCCTGCTGTTGACAAGCTTGTCTCTGTTATTTGTGTGTGTGCCTGTGCGTGCGTGTGTGTGTGTGTGTATGCTTGTGTGTGTGTGTGTGTGTGTGTGTGTCTACGCATTGCGTCTGTCTATGCATTGCTTGTCTATGCATTGTGTGTGTGTGTGTGTGTGTGTGTGTGTGTGTGTGTGTGTGTGTGTGTGTGTGTGTGTGTGTGACTGAAGACCGAACCACTACTGCAAACGCTGGAACACTCCGGAACGAGGACAGCTTTGGCTTGCAGATCGCCGGCCCTCTGTCTCCGTAGCAGTGTTGGGAGATGAGATATGTTTAATCTAACACCAGACAGCATGACCAATGTTCCCTTCCCCAGGAGTTATGGCCATGCATGGGGGAAAACAATAATAACACACATGCAGTTGCAATGGCATCGTATCATGGGGACTGAACTGATGGATAGCACCAAGCCACAACCATGACAAACCAACAGATGAGATGAGTAGGGTTGAAACACTCATACAGCCTACAGGTTTTTACCGAAATATTGAAATGTACAGAAACATAACCTTTGGAGGTTATGTCGCCAATCTACCGTAATGTGGCACAATTCAATATGCTAAAAAACTCTGTAAAGACAACTAACACAAGTTAAGAACCTTAAAGAGCGTGTAAACACCTTTTTTAAATGACACTGCTAATGTTTATACGATGCGAGGGCTGTGCGTGAAGTAGCTAATATAAAATGCAAATAAGATCAGCTTGTGTACTTTGAAACTCCCTCCTCCGGGTCCAATGCCTCCGACTCTCACCACGTTACGGATCAACAAGGGAAATAACGCTTCCAAATGAGAAATTGCATAACAAAAAACGTCAACTCTTGTAATATCTCTACTACGTTGTTCCTCACCTCTGATTCAATATTTATGTCTACTGTGCCCTTGCGCTGGGCCCCGGTGTGTTAAAGTGCCCCCCCCCCCCCCCGCAACTCTTGTAATATCTCTATAACGCTGTTCCTCACCTCTGATTCACTTACACTATCCCCCCTTACACTTACACTATCATCTCTATTATCTCTATTGTCCCCCCCCCTCCCCTTACACTATCATCTCTATTATCTCTATTGTGCCCCCCCCCTCCCCTTACACTATTATCTCTATTGTGCCCCCCCCCCTTACACTTACACTATCATCTCTATTATCTCTATTGTCCCCCCCCCCTCCCCTTACACTATCATCTCTATCATCTCTATTGTGCCCCCCCTCCCCTTACACTATCATCTCTATTAGCACCCCCCTTCCCTTACACTTAGACTATCATCTCTATTATCTCTATTGTGCCCCCCCCTCTCCCCTTACACTTACACTATCATCTCTATCATCTCTATTATCTCTATTTTCTTATCAAGGGCCAGCCTCAACCACTGGAGTGCCTGTTAATAAGAGATTCTTAGGCAGAGAGCCATTGGCAGCTTGCTTGGCCTTCATGATCGCATCGCTTCATCACCAGAGGCAGCTGTTCAAGATGGTAGCACTCGACTGCATTGAGTGGTGTTTCACAACCCTGCAAAGAAAGACTAATATCCCTAGTTGTGAACCTCTCCGTTCGTGCTTCTTCAACCAATTAACTCGGCTTACTTTTAATTCGTGTTTTGTCTGAACTTTTAACACTTCGGCACGGAAGACGCGTCCCCTTAAAAAATGACATTGTGTGCTCTAATTTGTGCATGCACCCATATGCACACCCACACACATGCGCGCGCGCACACGCACGTATGTACGTACGCACGCACACACACGCACACTCTTACTTCCCGTCTTTCTCAATTACTCTCTCTCTCTCTCACACACACACACACACACACACACTCTTACTTCCCCTCTTTCTTAATTACTCTCTCTCTCTTTCTCTCTCTCTCTCTCTCTCTCTCTCTCACACACACGCTAAAATATTCATACAAACATAAACAGCTCTGTGGATAATCTGCCGCTCACACGCCGTGCCTGACAGGATCTTTAAGACCAGACTCTGACCTCTCCGTCTTTGATCCGTCCACGTCCTCAACCCAGCCGGCCGCAAGCTGGGCTTTATACCACACAGACAGCTTTAAATTCATCCTACATTAATCCAGTCAAACGTTTCAGTCCAGGGCTGTTAGCAGTGGCAGGGGCTGCTCAGCGGGCACACAGAGACATGCCAATAACCGCTTTCTAACTGTTTGTATGGCCGTCAGAATCCCTTCGCTTCCTCATTCATCATCAGTCCAAGCTGTCGCAGCAGAGGAGTGCGGCAACGAACGCTGTGTGTGTGTGTGTGTGTGGTTGTGTTTGTGTGTGTGGTTGTGTTTGTGTTTGTGTGTGTGTGTGTGTGTGGTTGTGTTTGTGTTTGTGGTTGTGTGTGTGTGTGTGTGTGTGTGTGTGTGTGTGTGTGTGTGGGTGTGGGTTGTGTTTATGGTTGTGTTTGTGTATGTGTGTGTGTGTGTGTGGACGTGTGTGTGCGTGTGCGTGTTAATGAGTGTTGGACACGCATCTATAATACTCAGTATACAGTATACAGGAGTTTCTGAAGAAACGTAGGCGTTGACATCAATAGGTTAATCACGGATCCTGTCAAGGACCGCCATATGTAATATGAATAAACGAAAACAACCATGACAGCAAAGTGAGATGATTTGACCCTTGTTGTGAATAACAACATCAGATCCTTCAGGATTTCTACAGAAACACTTCACGCCATCTACAACTCAACTACTCTACTGTGCAATGCCAGTCTTTGCAATACAATATACAGTCTGCCATATTGCAGATATGTTTATCCAAAACAACTGACAGTACAGTGAGTGCTTATGTGTCTTATATGTTTAGTATAACGCCACAAGGGAATAAAACCCACAACATTATATGTTGCTAACGCCATGTCACACACGACCACAATGCAACAGAAACAAGACATGTTTCAGAGTGTCTTATAGTACTCTGGACTCCCACGGGTACCAGAGGGGCCTGCGTGTACCGTACTAACCCAGGGGGAAGCTCTCTGCTCCCCAGAGGGACTGCCTACAGAGGCCCTCTGGGACCTGGCCCGGTTGGAGGGAGGCCTAGGACAGGTTTGATGTATAAGAGCAGCTTATCAGGGAGGACAGAAAGGCTAAGCGTGTGTGTTTGAAGAATAGAAATACGTCTGTCTGGACTTCGGTGTGTAAAGGATGAGTGCTGTGCTGCGTTCAATTCCCTAAAGGGGCCATTTTGAATGAGAAATCTCCTGAGGCCCTTCCATATACTGCATCAATGCATAGCATTTTTTATTTTTGTGTTCGAAGAGCAACGATCTTACATAACACTATGGATAGATTGTTATCATCTAAGGAAATGATACTGTAGCTATTGTACATAATTATGTCAGTTGTTTATTTAACAATTTTCTTTTATTTCCCCCATAATTATCCCAAACGAGGGACAATAATTGTCCCAAATGAGGGACAATTATCCTGAAATGTCACATTGCATAGGAAGAAATAGAAAAAGCATAAATAAATGTCAAATTCCTTTTCAGTGATCATGAACATATTGACTGTGGAGGGTTACAATAAAGGTCTGTCTGGCTAGCTAGCTAGCTAGCGCGTGTGAGTGGTCGTTTACACACCCACTGGTTCAGAAAATGAGTCCTGACCTTCTCCCTCCCTACACAGAACCTCCTCGCTGCATAGACTATAAACCACACAAAGGCCCGCGCCTGTTAGTAAACAGAGGCTATGGGAAAGGTCAGCTCAAACAGGTGCTAACAAGATTAAAAATGTATCACAGGCTACTGGGACACTTTTCATCCCCTAAAGAGGAGTCGCTTTCTGCCTGACACCCCGTAGGAAAGAGTAGGAAGTTTAGCCTCTCTGAACCATGACCCCTTAGAAAGGTCTGGGTGTGTGGATTGGATGCTCTTAGTGCTGCCTTAACCCTGTTGGGGGGCTCTTCCAGCGCTCTCCACACAGGCAGTAATTGGATATCTCTCGTCTCTCCCAGGTGAGGGGGATGTGGAATAACAGAGAAGGTGACTAAACCTTGCTGTAATCAGCTTATATACCTGTACCTCTAGCTACGCTTCATTATAGACTGTATTGACAAATAATGTAACTCTCAGACGATGTCACAACAGGCTCGGGTCGGCTGTGTTTGTATAAGAGGATTGCGAAAAGCCCGACGGTCTGGCAGACGCTGGTTTTTCTTGTGCGCTTCTGTTTTGGTTCATATTCTGTATAGAATTGTGTTTACATTCTTTCTCTGTCTCCTCTGTGAAGCGTTTATTGTATCGATCTGAAATAATGTTTTTGGTTTGCACAGTCTTTCGGCAGACTCTGTTTTTCTTTGGTCTTTGGTATTTGATGGAGGATTTTCAAACCGGAGGTCAGAACATGAGGGCAGAATAAACGGTTATAATTGGACAGATAGTGGAGACGTCTATTGCCTGCCTGGTTTGTTATTACACCAGCTAGGCTTTTCGCTTTAACTTTGGCAAAGACCGCTAACCATTACAGGCCTTCCACCTTCTACTATCTGGACAAATACACCTCCCCAAGCCCAGACTGCTGGGTATTTTATTATCTTAATGCATACAGGCAGCACTGGGTCAGAACGGATCATGCAAACGAATTGTGATAGAAAACCTGAGGGACACAATCACATTCCTCTGGGACTTCAAAGGTGGGTGTTCTCCACTTTATGTGCAGATGAATCAGCTAAATACGTCTGTTAAGATTATCGAGTCGTCACACGTGCAAGCCCAATCTTCAAATAACTCCACAACATACTGTGCACAGATTGGAATGTGTTTACCAAGGACCCGGTAGCAACAACATCTATGACTAATTCTGTTTCATCCGGTGTTATTTATTTGTTTGAAATATGAACACCAGTGGAAAACATGATAAATACATGTGTCAGTGATGGGTCTTTGTAGTTCTCTCTCATGTCGGAATGAAACTAATTGAACACAAGGGAAACAAACAATCCAGAACACCCTGGAAGATTCCATATTCTATTCTGTGTTCCCTAACTGAAGTTCTACACAGGTTCCGCCCAGACTACACCAGCAACGAGAGTGTACAGTCTAGGTTCCGTTGGCGCGGCTTTCAGGGTGCTGCACCAGGAGCGAGACAAGATGCGTTGTCACAAACGTCGATCTGAAGACATGATATGATATACCTCATAAAGGGAAGCTATCTGAAAATAATTTCGCGCAACGCTTCATAACGGGAGATTATATTCTTGAAACCTCCACAACTAATCTGCAATTTCAATGATTTAAAGTAGCCTATACCTGCATGACAACTGCGTCAAAACTGTTTTTCTTTTTTTAATACAAGCCTAAAATGTGTGATTTTTGCAATTTTCCACTTGGTTTTAGGATGATTGAGATTGTGAATTTACACTCCCTGGCCACTTTATTAGGTACACCTGTTCAACTGCTCATTTACGCAAATATCTAATGGTGTGGGGGATATTTTCTTGGCACACTTTGGGCCCTTTAGTACCAATTGAGCATCGTTTAAACGCCACAGCCTACCTGAGTATTGTTGCTGACCATGTCCATCCCTTTATGACCACAGTGTACCCATCTTCTGATTGCGACTTCCAGCAGGATAGTTCAACTCTGTATGCAGATGAGGGAGGATGACACTGCTACAGAAGGACACACATTCATGCGCACGCAGGCATGCACACACACACACACACACACACACACACATATTAATGCACACGTGTGCACACTGTACACTAATACACACACACACACACACACACACACACACACACACACACACACACACACACATACACACACACATACACACACACACACACATATACACACACATACACACAGAGACCTCACACAGACCTCAGCCTAAGGCCACATGCTCTCCTGCTCTGCAGGTTTATCCTGGCTGTGGTGATCACTGCTGCTGTCCCACCCCTGTCCTGCTTAGACAAACAGCCTCTGTCACGCACGCACGCACACACACACACACACACACACACACACACCCAGACATACTGTACACACAGACACACACACACACACACACATAGACAAACAGCCTCTGTCACGCACGCACGCACGCACACACACACACACACACACACACACACACACACACACACATAGTCAAACAGCCTCTATCACGCACGCACGCGCACACACACACACACACACACACACACACACACACACACACACACACACACCCAGACATACTGTACACACAGACACACACACACACACATAGACAAACAGCCTCTGTCACGCACGCACGCACGCACGCACACACACACACACACACACACACACACACACACACACACATAGTCAAACAGCCTCTATCACGCACGCACGCGCACACACACACACACACACACACACACACACACACACACACACACACACACACACAGAGAGACATACTGTACACACAGACACACACACACACACCATAGACAAACAGCCTCTGTCACGCACGCACGCACACACACACACACACACACACACACACACACACACACACACACACACACACACACACACACACAGACAAACAGCCTCTGTCTGGCTCTGCTGGGACCATCCCCAAACAAGGGTGAGAGAGGTCGCTGATGCCTTAATAGACCACAAAGAAAACACAGTCATTTTCACACCTGTCCAATAGGTTGAGGAGAGGAGGGAGGTATTGTATCAGGCGATGTGGTGCAACAGCGAGTCGCTGCCATGATTTAAGTAAGTCATGTAAACTGCATATGAGGGATTCTCTCTGTATCGAACACAATCAAACAGTAATGACAACTAATTGACAACATACAGGACAGTACAGGCACCGATTACGGCTAATCTCATAAACCAACCACAGCCAACAGCCGTCTGTAGCCCGAGGCATCTCTACCAACTTTACCAACGTATCTCTCCTGCCGACACGATTGAACAGCACTGCCATATTAGTCATAATGCATGGAAATTGGCATGTGGGAAAATGAGCTGTAGCCGGTGTCTGTACTGTAATTAAGACATACAGCTCCAGGCAGCAAGTCAGTTTCAAGGTAATTTCACCGTATAACTTATTAGGAGTGCATCACCGCCTGCCCCCCCCCGCCCCCCCCCCTACCCCCCCCCCCCCCCCCCCGGGACACAACGCACTCTCCGCTATAAGCTGCGCTGAAAAGAGGAAGCGTGTCATAAATAGTGCATTGTTTGGGTTTCTTTTATTTCCTCTCATACATAAATGATTGCAATACCATGGAACAGTTGTGCTGTT
>NC_139674.1:3107224-3147224 GCF_951799395.1 Argentina silus | reverse complement strand
GGGTAGAGAGGGAGAGATAGAGGGAGATATAGAGGGAGGGAGGGAGAGAGGAAGGGAGATATAGAGGGAGGGAGGGAGGGAGGGAGGGAGGGGAGGGAGGGGAGGGAGGGGTAGAGAGGGAGGGAGGGAGAGAGGGAGGGGAGGGAGGGGTAGAGAGGGAGGCAGGGAGGGGAGGGAGGGGTAGAGAGGGAGGGAGGGAGGGAGATTAGGGCTGCTGCTTTTATGAAGCAGGATATTTGGTGTGTCTGGTTCTCTGACCCCAAGACATGATTGTTGCTACCTCATGGAATTTGACTGGATGTTTCACAGCTGTCCATATCTCAACAGAGATGGACAGCCAATGGGATGTCTTCATTCTAGTTTCTACTATAGTAAATACTAATTTACTATTCTATTCTAATGCATTTATTAGTATATTAATGAATTGATCATGCATATTAGTTATCTAAAGCTAGCTCATATCTTAAGACATAGTTAAGATAGTACCAGTCAAACGTTTTGACACACCTTCTCATTCAATGGTTTGTCTTTATTTTTTATTATTATTTTCTACATTGTAGATTAATATTGAAGACATCAAAACTATGAAGGAACACATATGGAATTATGTAGTAAACAAAAAAGTGTTAAACAAACCAGAATATGTTTTATATTTTAGATTCTTCAAAGTAGGCATCTTTTGCTTTGATGACAGCTTTGCACACTCTTGGGAAGTTTGTGTCCAAACTTTTGACTGGTACTGTATAAATAACTAATATCATCATGTTTTTTCTGTACATTAATTAGTCATACATCTGACCTTTTTACCAGGTAAATTGCCTGGGGGTATACTCTCGTTTACCACAACAATGGCTGCCAGTCATCTGCACATTATGAGTCACCAAATCCAACATAAGTCCTATTTCTGGGATCTGCACTGATCAGGAGCCAGCCACCAACTAGCCAATGCACAGAGACAATCCCCCTGATTAGAGCTTCCTTTCAAAAACACCACACATTCCAACCTACTTTTATATTCATTTCCAACCGCGGCGCCAAAAAGCGCATATGGGACCCGCTTCCCATCCCAGAGAAATATATTCATTACCATGCAAATTGGTTTGGGAATCGTTGACTAAAAGCATTCGCCATACTTCATTTCAAAGTCTGTAAATGCAATTAATGGGACCCTCATTCACAAGAAAGCGAATTGCCGTGCAGATAATTGTCATTGTCAGGATCCCATTAAAAGTTTCACCGGGTAAACCCACTTGTTCAGAGGGAAGCCTCTCCATCACGTTGCTGTGACATGGGGCCCCATAAAAGGATAATAAACCCCTCTTTCATCCGCTCTGAATGGAGCCATACTCACAACAAAGCACCACGAAATGATTTCCAGCGTGATTTCAGAGAGGCCTGTTCAATTACCATCCCCGAAACAATCTATGCAAATACCTGCCACAGAGGCTGTGACAACCATTGCTTGAAAAAAAGAAAAAAAGAACAAATCCTCCCTTCGTTAGCAAGAGACAGAAATAATGAAGCTGGAAACAAAGAAGGAATGAGAAATGTACGAGTGAGGGAAGACTCTTTGAGACTCGGCTCAAGTTAATCGAAACGAACAAGTACAGGGTACGCACGCAACTTTTGAGCGACGAGCGCTCATTGTTTTCCTAAGAACCGCGTCCAAATCGAGCCCCTGCGAATGTGAATGATGCCACCTTCGCGCAGGGCTCGGGATAACAACGCCGCCGCCGCCGCCACTCTGTGTCGGAAATGCCAGGCGCGAGAGGCATCGCCGTGGCGATAAACATTCCTCTGTCATTGTGTGTTATGCGAGGGGAGCCAGCCTGAGACACCACACAGGGTCATGAGCAGGTTACATCCACTGTCATCCAGGCATATTCGATAGCCCTGCTGCACGCCTGCTGCAAGGGGGCATGTTAGATCAATGAGATGGATGTCGCCTGTGCATGTGGCTAGGCCTGCACCCACCCTATTGGTGGAGTGAAGATTCTGGAAGACTTGTTCAATTGAAAACCCGTCATGTATCCCCCACGGGGCAGTTACAGTATATAGGGAGCGCAGGTGAAACATATAACAATTAACATAGGACACAGTCACAACAACAACACACCAATAGTGTGTGTGTGTGTGTGTGTGTGTGTGTGTGTGTGTGTACAGACTTAACAACAACATACTAAAATACACACAGGCTAAGGTGGCTCTCTGCACTGAGAGAGCGAGAGAGAGAGAGAGAGAGAGAGAGAGAGAGAGAGAGAGAGAGAGCAACATCCATCCAGTAGCACAAACAATGGGGATAATAATTAAAGCATGACAATGCTTGAAACCCTGTCACCCTTGCTTTTCCTGTGAAAATAGCCTCTGCACATCATACTGGTAAACAACATTAGGACCGTCTTAAAATACATGTGGGGTTGATTGACATCAACCAGAGAGGTTGGGAACATCGTGTTCTCCAATATCTACCCACAGCCTTTGGATATCCCTGTGTTCTCCAGCTTTGGGTGGGTCGCCACCGATCAAACACGGCTTAGAGGTGTGCGTCAAGCCTGTCCCTCAAATAGCGGTGCAGTTAGTGGCGCTGATAATTGAGAGCAACGTTACTGTGTAGTACACACCGCCTTGGTACGTGAAGGAGTGAGCAAAGAGTAAAAAGAAAGTGAAAGCGATGTGCACCTTATTCAAGATGCTGGAGTAATTCAGTATCCAAAAACTGAAAAGAGAAATCGCACACTTGGATGAGCACGACATACCTGAGGTCAAAGGTGGACCGTGGTCGTTGAAGCGTGTGATATCCCTTTTAAAATTGCGGCTACAGTATCAGTAAAGAGGTTCGTAGGAGACAGCCAGAGCTAAAAGGTCACGCTGATCCTATCTGACCTCCATTCACTCTCCAGCCACTTGCCGAGATCCAGAAGTATGCCTGTATTTCAGTCCTTCGGAGTACTTTTTGCACATTATCACCATCTCTGATACTTTAATGACCAGGAAAATGGCAAGTATCCTTTATCCGACTGTAGATGTCAACCCTCTCCGAGATGATCTCAGGCGGAACAAGATGTTCCCGACCTCTCTGGTTGATGTGATCAACCTACATGTATTTGAACCAACATTCCTGATGTTGTTTACCAGTACGATGTACAGAGGCCATTTTCATAGGAGGGTGACAGGGTTTCAAGCGTACTAATTGCCATCATTTCAAACATCATCATTATCGTCATGCATTAGGCTTTAATTATTGTCCTCACTATATGTGATATGTGTTACTGGTTCTCTCTCTCTCTCTCTCTCTCTCTCTCTCTCTCTCTCTCTCCCTCTCCCTCTCTCTCCCTCTCTCTCTCTCTCTCTCTCTGTCTCTCTCTCATCAGAGCAGTGAGTCACCTGAGCCTGTGTGTACTTCATATATTGTTCTTAAGTCTGTCTGTACACACACACACACACACACACACACACACACACACACACACACACACACACACACACACACACACACACACACACACACACACACACACACGCCCGCCCGCACAGACACAAGTACACATACTCCTTTAGTTCAACTGCGTACTTTGGTTTCTACTGTTTCGGAAGAAATCTGGCTAAAGTTTCCCACAGGTTGCGGCATGTAAATGAACTAATAAGCCAGGACACAACATGTCTCGTCTGAGGGCCACCTTTCGCCTCAGGGCCCGTTAAAACAAAGCCTTTTTTGGAACATGCTAACGTGCACC
Organism: Argentina silus; assembly: GCF_951799395.1. Lineage (NCBI taxonomy): Eukaryota > Metazoa > Chordata > Actinopteri > Argentiniformes > Argentinidae > Argentina > Argentina silus. The sequence continues at coordinate 3,143,490 of NC_139674.1, read as the reverse complement.
GTGTCTACCACCAAACCTGCTGCACTCTAGTAGTGGAGAGGAAACGGCCACAAACGATCTATCCATGGCAACCTCGGCGGAATATAAAAAGCTGAATGGAATTACACCGGTGGAATAACAAAGGGAGTACAGGTATCTGGTACCTGGTAAGTCTGTTGAATGCACGCAGGCTTTGCGTGGATTACAGTTCCCGTGGACTTGAGCGTCTCTTGAACAAACGTCTCGCTCTGAACTTTAACACAGATGCTCTTTGGCTTCGACAATACCTCTGAATTCCCCTTGCCTCTGTGAATCAAGGCACACCGCGATGAGAGGCGGCGCTCCCGGGATCAGGAAGTGGCCTCCGTAGCTCAGCGGGGCGACAAGCGGAGTTCAAAGCTGGCCCAATAACGAGGAAGTCATCTGTCTAGACAGATCAAAGAGATAGCCGAGAGAAAGGTCAGGTCTCAGACGATCACAAACGACTACGGGGACATCAGGAGAGGCTCCCTCCTAGTGCACTGCCAGGAACAGCAGTGCTGAGGACAGAAGGCTGGGTATCATGGAGATAAAGCTTAGCGCTGGTACTGCACCCCCCAACATGACCCAACCTCACCCCACAACCAATAACAACAGTTACGAGTGGGGGTCCAACAAAACAGAAGCTCGTGGTCAAGTCGGGCCTGAGGGATTACGTGCGTTGGAGCAATGAAGACCTAATATTCTTTTGTTTTTTTTCCGTTCAACATAACATTTTTTGAAAATGCAGTCCGTCCGGAATGTTGCTTTTTAGATGCTAAATACAGCACAGCAATGTTGAAAACGTATCTGAGGTAATATTGAGAGCATGTTACCATATATAGAGGCTGTTTGTGTTTTATCCAGCTGTCCTTCTGATGCCCAGAATAAATGAGCTCTGAGCTGGCTGTTACTGGGGAAATGTATTCGGTAATGTCCTACAGCTAGCAAGAACCCTCCATACAGACTTTAGCTGCGGTGCCGCACACCGTCATAATTCAGCATGCGCATTCATGCCTATCAATCTATTCTCCCCGCTGTAAACTGTTTGGGGTTTGGTAAATCCTGTCACACCAAAAAAAACAACGAAAAAAACAAACGAAAAACTAAAAACAGTACGAGAGTCAAAAACATATGTAGGCCACAGCTCGTGCCCTGTTTCCTGGTTGGAACTAATGCACCGAGCGCTGGGCAGAGCGTGCCGCGTGCCAGGCCCGGGCCTGCTGTACCTGCTGTACCTGACCCGATGCCAGGGCCGAGTGGGCACGGCGCCAACCTCTGGATCTAGCTCTCTAAGTCACCGCCTATTCATGCACTATTTTCCATTTAAAACAGGCTTACAGTCCGTACGTTCTGATGGCACGAGGGAGGGAGAGGAGGGGGAATCGCTCGAGTGGAAAATGGTATTCAGCTTCAGCACTTGTCGGTCAGAATAACTAAGCATAACTCAGAGCTCTGGGTTTTTCATATCTCTGGGTAGGTAGTAGGGTTGTATGTAGCTCGAGGCTACAGTAGTATCCCCCATGGTATATGTCTCCGTCGTGGTATAGAGCAAAACAGATTATACAGATCATAGAAAAACTAAACTGTTGACATAGACCCGAGGACACATTACTTACTTGTGGCCAAGAATCAATAAACCGACCTTTTAGACCCGCTGTGTTCTTGTTTATGTTACAAAGTCATGTAATTGGCTGAGTATGCTATCAAATAAACATCTTAAGATGACCGAGGACAAGTCAAGACCGGCGTAGATATTGTATGGGGTACAAGAACATGTTGCTATTCAGGACCATGGACAGCTACGCAGCTGAAGCAGTCCGATGCGAATATCGTTGTCACTGTCCAGGGTTCTGAATGTGATGCAGGCTTGCTTCTCATGTCTTGTGGGCCTCCCTATAACGTTTTCGCGTAGTCACACAACCAACGCATTCTCCACTCTTTGCTACAACATTTACAGGCATAAGTAGACGTGCAAAGTCTCACACACACGCACACGCACACGCGCGTACACACACACACACACACACACACACACACTCAGGCGTGCACCTGTGAGCATCCCGGTATGTCAGATTTCAGAGGTCTACCTGCATCGGATGGCTAATGTCTTGAATTCTACATCTACAACTCAAACTATGCGTTTTAATGTTTATGATACAGGCATAAGAACAAGTTTAAGATAGCATCAATATTTATTCCAAAATAAATCTTCGTCCTACAGTTAATGACTCAAACCACGGAGGGACTTACGACGCATAGTGCGCGCTGCGCTCCCTCGCTCTCTCTCTCTCTCTCTCGCTCTCCTTTTCTTTCCTCCTCCGGTTGATCTTGGTTATCTTTATCATCTGCTAGTTTGTGTTTGAGAGCAGTCAAATGACTTTTCCTCTGGAGTGAAACCCTTACATTCACAATCGGATTTTGCAGAACCCATTGATTTAACTAGTTTACTCTCGCCTTTACCGAGGAGACGCTGCATATGATATGCACAGATCCTCCTCTACCACAGGTGTAGGCTTTCCAGGGTTTACGATGTTGCGGTATAAATGATTGAATCCTTAAGGCTTCTCTACTCATCGCATTGGAGATCTAGGCAGTGCAGTCCCGTTCTCCTCAACTACTTTCTGCTCCTTGGAATTACTCATCTCTAATACGCACGTGAGGGACATTAAACATCCAGTTGCATCGCGCTCATTCAAAGCGCATCAAGATATAGTAGGCAACCTTTTTTTTAGTTTCTACTGTTAGCCCAAGAAGATGTTACCTTTTTTACGCACTGGCTGACCTAAGAGCTTTTCGACGCTGCCGCAGCAGGCGCTTTGTGCGTGGAGGGAAGTCCTGCTGGTGAAATGGTGAAATTGTCTTTAGTTGATAGGAGGACATAGCTGGTGAATTACATTATGGCTTCGAATCCAAGGTTGACAAAACGTAAGGATGCCAATTCCTGGCCGAGGATGTCTTCAACTTTGTGGGCTGTGATTCTGTTGACCAGTCTGCTAATTATCTACTGCGGTAAGTCTTCGATTCGTTTTAACCCAGACATATTGGCTCACATGGGGAAAATTCTGCGTTGAGGGCGACCGTGTCACAGTGTTGCTTTGACATCAAAATTATGCGACAGCATATCGGAAATCACTTAACCCTATTGGTTTTCTCACTCTGTCAAACTGTCATCTTGTTAAAGTATTGGAAAACTGTTTGGATTTCTCAGACGCGCGCGGGCACACACACACACACACACACACACACACACACGCACACACGTACACGCATACCCACACACACGCGCACACACACATGTACACGCACACACACACGTACACGCACACACGCACACACACACACACACACACACACACACACACTCACACACACTCACACACACACACACACACACACACACACACACACACACACACACACACACACACACACACACACACACACACACACACACACACCCCATCCCCAGTACCACCAACCAGGATTTATGAACAGTGAAGTCGCAGTTGAAATGGTCTGCTGCGCTTTGCACCCCTTCGGTATTTAACTTGTACATTCTAATTATTATTAATTTATATGATTATATCGTTTGAAGTCTGCAGCATAGGATAGCCAAGAAGAGCTCACTATCATCATTCTCTGTTTTACAAACCTTGACAGATCATGTACAAACTGAGCAGGTAGCCAATGTGGCACATACTTCCACGCATGAAGCTGTTACAGTGGATATCATTCACAACCTTACACTATAACACTATACCCCCCCTCCCCCCCCTCGCACACACACACACACACACACACACACACACACACACACCAACCACACATCTCCTCCACCACCACCACCACCAGAATGTATGAAGTGTTTTGTTTGCAATGTTTTTTGCACCCCTGCAGTGTCTAACTTGTACAATATAATTATTATTATGGGCTCACCATCAAGCAATGAATATCACTTCTATTTCTGACCCATTTTCACAACGACTTCGCCCGACACTTTATTTGTTCCAAACATGTCTGAACCTGAAGGACACAGACATCTGGTAAAGAATACAAAATCCCAGAAATAAGCCGTGCCGTTTCACCACGTAAAGCATGACGCCTGACTCACGGTAGCAACGCCGCCATCCCCCCGAGGAAATACGCTGTCACCCTCTCTGCGTCTCCAGGGAGATATCAAGCTGGCACAGAGGGTTATGTGTGAGAAAATGGAAGCGATGTGCATTAACCATGATAAGCCCATTAACAGCTAAGCTATTTCATTAGCCGTTAAGCTAATGACTAATATAATCATTCCGTTGTCTAGGGGCACATTTACTGTGTTGGATAATAAAAAAATGGGAAAAAAATAGAAAAAAATGGATCCAGCCCCTCATTTTTCTCTGCAATTGCCTCAGCTTCGGCGGTACATGAAGACTCGAGGTAGCAGAGGGGATTGAATCTGTTTTTAGTTTTCTCTCATTTTATCTTGGGAAATGAACAGAAGATGTGTTTTGATCACATAGGCCGGGGCCTGTTTAATCACTGGCGCTCAGACCGACTGCGGTGTCTCTGAGATCTTCCTCTCTGGCCCTGATTGATCCTTGGCTTGTGTCCAATCAGTGGCCAGGCTCGGCTGTTTGCTCTGGTCAGCAGTCAGAGAACCACGAAGATCCCCCGGAGTTTGAAGAGCATCTGGCTTATTTGATTGTTACCGTTTCCTCTCCTGTAAGCTGTGCCCTGTGGCAGTCTCTCCCTCTCTTTTGTCCTGGCCTGTCTTCCTTATTTCTTCTCTCAGAGTTTTTAGATCCTCTGTCTTCAGAAGCTTTTGCTTGTTCAGTTTCACCACAGAGAATAGAACAGTTTACCTTTGCACTGGCCTGTCTCTCCTGTCCTCTCTGGGAACTGGTTATTAGATATTCAGCATTCAGAGGCTTTTGCATGCTTGGGTTTTACCCTTGTCTCTTTCTTACGTCCCCCCTGTTCAGACCTCTGTCAGTTTCTCTCGATCTCTTGTTTCCTGTGTCCCGGTGTGTCCTTTTGTTCTGTCCCCTCTCCCCGTCCCTCCCTCCCTCTCTCCCACCCTCCCTCCCTCCCTCCCTCCCTCCTGTCACGGCCCGTCTCTCATGTCCAGTCCGTAATGGATCCTGGAGCTGTGCCCTGACCCAGTTGTTATCTCATAGACGGGTCTCAGACTTGACTGGCTGACCAACGGACGTCCTGCTCCTCTGTGACTCAGAGTCTGACCTGAAGCACTGACAGAACCTGGCCTGATGATGATGATGATGATGATGATGATGATGAAGATGTGTGTTTGCTATGTTGATACACATGCCTTGCACCACGCCTTCAACGGTTTGGCTGCATTTTTCAGTCTGCCACCAATTTGCTCACTTGTGAAATGGTGAGCTTCTGACAGGGGAGAAACGGGAGGCCTGTGATTATAACTGTGGCTCATATGGAAGCTGTCTCTTAATATTAGCATCTGACTGTACGATCTGCCATCCTCACTGAGGCCCCTGCAGAGAGAGAGACAGAGAGAGAGAGACAGAGAGAGAGAGAGAGAGAGAGAGAGACAGAGACAGAGAGAGAGAGAGACTGAAGAGATTGATTCAACTATTCATGTCACAGACTTGTGGTTGTATATTTTTGGCGGATGTTCTGATTAGGTTAGAGTGTTGCAATAGCCACTGATAATGGTTATTGTTAAGTGGATTACAGGGAAAGATCTGGAAAAGAGAGAGAGAGATTAGATTGTTTTATTCTGGGCACTAGCTCCCTCCTCTGGATGCGTCTTGACATGCATTTGTTTTTGCTGGTGATATTGCTCATCCATCGGCTACGCTTGTTAGCTTTGACGCACAAATGAAGAGGCCACGGAGGAAGCGGTTGTGATGGTCCTCTGTGGCTCAGTGGGTAGAGCACAACGCTTAGGTTGTGGGTTCGATTCCTGCTGGGATCATATACACTGAAAAAAAATGTATACACTCACTGGCATATATATATATATATAATCTTAGTGTGGTAGTTAGAGCAATAGGGATGTCTTAAGACTGCAGTCCTTTGACATTTCTTTCGTCATACAACATGAATGTTATGTGGGAGGCTGGTGGAGGTAGAAATCGGAGGACGGGCTCATTGTAATGCATGGAATAAAATGACCGATTGTATCAAACACGTCATTCCGTTCCATGCATTACAATGAGGCCGTCCTCCGATTTCTACCTCCACCGGCCTCCCCTGGTGTGTGAGCCTTATGGATATACAAAGCAGCTGCAAGTCATTATCAGCCTCATGGCAGGTACAGTACAGATGCTGTTGCTGACTGCTGCTATTACTTGTATAATAGCTTGTACTACATTGGAATTGATTTAAATAGTAAAAAAAAAAAAAAAAACACACAAAAAAACATGAGTTTCTACAAAGCCGTCATTTCCCATGTATTATAAGACATGCCTGCCTGGTTGAGGGAGGGAGGGAGGGAGGGAGAGAGGGAGAGAGAGGGAGAAAGAGAGAGAGAGAGGGAGGGAGGGAGGGAGAGGGAGATAGAGAGAGAGAGATGGAGAGAGAGAGGGAGAGAGAGAGAGAGAGGGAGAGCGAGAGGGAGAGAGAGAGAGAGAGAGAGAGAGAGAGAGAGAGCGAGAGGGAGAGCGAGAGGGAGAAAGAGAGAGAGAGAGGGAGAGCGAGAGGGAGAGAGAGAGAGAGAGAGCGAGAGGGAGAGGGAGAGCGAGAGGGAGAGCGAGAGAGAGGGAGGGAGAGAGAGAGAGGGAGAAAGAGAGAGAGAGAGGGAGAGCGAGAGGGAGAGAGAGAGAGAGAGAGCGAGAGGGAGAGGGAGAGAGCGAGAGGGAGAGCGAGAGAGAGGGAGGGAGAGAGAGAGAGGGAGAAAGAGAGAGAGAGAGGGAGAGCGAGAGGGAGAGAGAGAGAGAGAGAGAGAGAGAGAGAGAGACAGAGAGAGAGAGAGAGAGAGAGAGAGAGAGAGAGAGAGAGGAGAAAGAGAGAGAGAGAGGGAGAGCGAGAGGGAGAGAGAGAGAGAGAGAGCGAGAGGGAGAGCGAGAGGGAGAGCGAGAGAGAGGGAGAGAGAGAGAGGGAGGAGGGGGTGTTGAGGGAGATAGCACAGTCTGTCCCATCTCCTTCCATCTCCTCTGCTGAACGAGCCTCAGGGTCAATTACAGCAGCAGCTGAATCATACCTGCTCCTAATGTAATCCCAGCTCTCAGCTTTTCCAGTCACATCCACCCAACACACCATCACCGCATAGGGCCTCTGGCTAATCACAGCATCGGCCGAAACAATCCCTCAAATACCCGTTCACACACGCTCCCGCTGCAGACGCCCCGACATCCATCACAACACATCACCCAACACCTCCCAGTCCACATGTGCACTCAAAACCTCCCACTACATACCCATGGCATACACCTCCCCTCAAACACTACCACATAACCACTGCATCCACGCCCCTCCGCCGCGCACACACACACACACACACACCCACTGCAAACATGCCAACACCCCACCGTCTCTGAGCAGGAGTCCTCTGATGTTCTCAGTTAGTTTAGGAGTCTCTGTCCTCCAGCTGAATCAATAGAGAATAGGCTTTACTGGGATGGAGCATCGCCTGAGGGCCAGCCACTGGGATAAGCCCAGTATGATGACGTCTGATCATCAAAAGCGCCTAATAAATCGCCAGAGGAGCTCAGTACAGAACACACTTCTGTTCTTTTTTTATCTTTTATTTTCCATTTAATCCTGTTTGAGTTCATCTTTATCTCTGAAATGGAAATAACCAACCGACCTGAAAATGCCAGTACTTGTGCTGGAAGTGAACATTCACATATTTGTATATCTTATCCTATTTTCAGAGTACAGCCTGGAGGGCGCTCTCTCTGCATCGATGGGTGGGCATGCAAATTCATGACCAATGAACTGGTTGAGTTTCCACCAAGAAGGCGTGAGGAAAGCATTATGGACCTCAAGAAAATGGGTCTGCAGGCCGTATGAAAATTTGATGAGCTTGGAGGCCTTACACAATTTTACGACCATGGATGTCATTTCTGATGGGGGGAAAAGTTCCCAGTCACTGCATGATGTGTGTATCACAGATGGGCCGGCGAATGTTGGCAGAAGATTAAGGACTTTGTGACTTATAAAATATTGATAAATGATGAGATCTTGTTCGGCATGCATGAACATCCATCAGATTAAGGCTGGCAGCAGAGCAATGCTTTTTCTCTGTGATGTAAATGATCGCATCCCTGTCATCCACATGGTGTTATTAACTGATTAACACTTAGTGCTTGTCTTTGATACGGCACACGTGGCTCAAATGCACATGGCATAATGTGGATTGGTCTATTTTATTTGCTATAAATACAGTGCATTTCCTCTCGTGAGGCAACGAATGATCCAGTATTGTAGTACAACCTGACTGGGAACAAACCTGGGTTGGCCGTATCCTGATAAACTACTTTTTAAATCCGATTTAACCTTTATTTATCCAGGTTAGTCTCATTGACTCTCTTTTTCAAGAGGGACCTGATCCAAAATTAATTGTCGCACCAGATGGTAGAAACAAATAAGAGGGTAATATGAAGGAGATGGATAGTGAGACTTGTAATTGAATGACACATCCGCATTTATTCTGTCAGGGTTGTTGTTGTGAGATAAAGCCCCTCAGCATTAGCTCAGGGGGCTAATGCCTAAGGTTACAAGTTACCAAACCACCTCTGCTCCAGCAGCCAAGCTCAAAGTCAACACGACTGAGACGAAACACAGCATCGCATATTGCTCTCTGCGGAAATGGCAAATCAATGACGATTGCCTTTTCAATCTACAATTCCGATACCTCACAAACAGACAGCCTAAGAAAACGCAGACACACCATTCAATTACGACCCTCAGTATCCATCTCCTCCGTATTACCATCTTATTTGTTTCCACCATCTGTTACGACAATTAATTTTGGGGGCACCCTGGAGGATAGCTTGATGAAAGAAACCGGCAAGACCATCCATCTATGTCACGGCCACGTAAACAGAAGACCGCAAAAACAATCACTTCTCGAAGAGCAGAGGGTGTCGAGAGAGGTGAGAGTGCAGGTGGTTTGTTAGTTTTTGTTTCTTCTTTTTTTGGGGGGAAAAACAAAACAAAACCAAAAAACTCTTTGTCTCTATAAAGTATCTGCTCCTCCAGTGAAGAGCTGAAGCGTTGGATATCTGTTGGTCTGTTTTCACAATTCAATCAGCAGTGAATGCTGAGCATCTCTACCTCCAGCTGCCTCCACAGACGGCACACAGGTAGCAGCAGGCAAACAGGGTTGTTTACTATAAATGACATATTAAAAGATCGATTTAGAAGTTAGGGTTTTGGTAGCAGTTCACAGTGAGAGTTTGGTGAGTTCACTGTGTGGACTTTCAGAACTGGGTTCTCATGCCTGCCTCCGCGGTCCTCACGGTGAAAGAGACATGTGCACTCTGCTGGACTCTGAGGTTCTCAAAGGGTGCGTGGAGGGTATCGACGCCGCGGAGCGCCTTGATTAGGGGGAGGCTTCGCAGCTCTCTTCTGGAGAAGGACCGGACCCCCCCCCTCTACTCTTCCTCCGTCTCTGAACCCCCCTTCGTTCAAGGCTCGCGAGGAGTTGAATGAGGAGGATGGCGACTGTGAGGACGGTGACAGTGAGGCTCAGCGGTTATCTGCCTGATGGAGAAGATGGAGACGATGGAGAAGATGGAGATGATGGAGATGATGGAGAAGATGGCAGCCGCCTGGACTGACCCTCCCTTCTGCTACGGCGGCTTGTGTTTGTGTGTGTGTGTGTGTGTGTGTGTGTGTGTGTGTGTGTGTGTGTGTATGCTTGGAAGGTGAAGGATGACGTGATTTCCAAGGCGGACATGTCCTCCCTGGAAGCTGTCCACAGAACCTCTAAGGGGGAGGATGAAGGACAAGGACAGACACCGTCCTTCCCCTGAAAGACTGCCCTCAGTCAGAGAAGAGGCCCTTCCCGACCCAGGTTGTGACCATAAGACCCCCCCCCCCCCTCCCCCCCCCGCCCCCCTTTCTCCACCCCAGTCGTCTTAAAGAGAACTAGATGTTACGAACGTAACCCAGGTTCTCTGGCCGAGATGACGGAGACCCCTCACCCCTCACCCCTCACGCCCTTCTTGCACTGAGCTTGTGAAGTTCTCTGGATAAACTGGGTGTCCTTGCTAGGTCCATTATAATAGGACGGGCGGTAGGCCCGGTAATCTGGCTGCCGGCATCACCGGCATGTACAAGGCGGGATTGTGTAGGGGTCTTCAGCAGATAGGTAAACAGAGTGCAAGTCACATCGCAAGTGGCCTCCTGCATCTCCTTCAGAGAACCTGGCTTACGTTCAGAAACTCTAGTTTTGCTGTTCATTGCATTTCTCTTCGCTCTGGAAATTGCTGCTTAAATGCTGGATAACACGTCATTGTGTGTTAAATACATATTTAAAAGACATGCATAATGTATGGATCTTAAAGTTTCATGCTGAATACAGAACGCTTTTACAGGACCTAACAGTTTATGGGCTAGCTTGTTTAACCAAGGCACGAACCAATACAGTATCTTCTGTATATCACTGCAAACTTAAATTCGCAATGACTACAACAATAAACATCGTACATTCACAAAAGCTAAAGACACCTATGTGGATTGTCTACTTGGAGATAAAAACAACAACAAGTCAGCTTGATGCGCTAAGGGGAAGATGCTAAAACTACTCCTCTTTATTATTGAAAAAAGCAATTGCCTGGAAGAACGTTTGAACATTTGAACGTTTTGAATTCCTGGAGGACCCCATCACTGGAATCCAACTCGCAGAACCAAGACAGAAATTGTCTGGGGCAGAGACGAGCCAGCAAAGTGGGGAGAGAGAGGGAGAGAGGGAGAGAGAGACAGGGAGGGAGGGAGAGAGAGAGGGAGAGAGAGAGGAGAGGGAGTGAGAGAGTGAGAGGAAGGGAGGGAGGGAAGGAGAGAGAGAGAGGGAGGGAGGGAAGGAGGGAGAGAGAGAGAGGGAAGGAGGGAGAGAGAGAGGGAGGGAGAGAGAGAGGGAAGGAGGGAGAGAGGGAGAGGGAGGGAGGGAGAGAGAGAAAAAAAAGAAAGAAAGACACACAGACAATGAGACAAAAGCAGATGGATGAAATTGCTCAGTCCACCAATCGGCAGTCAGGGAATCAAGTCGGCTAATACGATGAAAGAGTCAGCCAGTCTAGCGGCAGAATCAGAGACTTCAGAAGTCGAAACAAATATTACATTAGAATGAGACAAGCCCATTTGTCATTGGGTCTGAGAGGTAGTTACACAGCAGTATAGGGAGTGTGCCTGCTTGATACATGTTACTGGGGGAGGTAATGGTGTCCAAGTCAAATCCGTTCAATCAATTGTCTCTTGTCCTACGATGACTCCCACGCACACTTAACACGATAACAGACCAACCTCTGGAAAGTTGTACCACTTGTGTTACCACCACAGAACGTCTACCAGGCCACAGCCACAGCAATCAGCTCAAGGACGCTCTGTGACAGGGACGGGCAACTTTGATGCTGGTAGGGGCAGAATAAAGAATGTTCTCACTTTCATGGGGCCGCAATGCACACACACGCGCGCGCACATGCACACACACGCGCGCGCACATGCACACACACACACACACACACACACACACACACACACACACACACACACACATACACATACACATACACACAGTTAACCCATTTATGCATTCATACTATCATTTATACTATCATAACCAATTGCATTATAATATCTCACAATACAATTAAGAATAATTGAATAAAGGTTCTGGAGCATAAGTGTTTTTTTTCAAGTGAGCCAGTGCAACCGTGACTATTTCAAATTTATCTGAAAAATCACAGGGAAATCAATGTATTCTTATTATTTATTGCATAAGAGAGAAAAGAAAAATATGTTATTGGATGCAAGCAACACTATTGGAATGAAAATCAAAACTGAGAGTTAAAGCTGACCTATCTTAAAATATACTAAAAATAAAACACTTTTTTTTTATAAATTGACCCATGGGACGCAAAAAAAAGGGTGGCGTGTTGCCCATCCCTGATCAATGACATAACCGCTGAGTAAACGGCTCTTGGCAGAAAGCTATATGGTGCATTACCTGGCTGCTGGTCTCAATTTGGACTCTATTACAACGATTCAAGGTGACTCCGTATGCCATACTGCAGACAGCACCACCACTCCTGACAACACCTCTGCTATTGACAGATTCTCTGATTCACGGTGGGTGAAAATCCCACCCTACGACGTCTCCTGCTGCGGTGTGACTTTATGTGCTATTTATGTGCTGTTTCTGCTCCGAGGGGGGGGGCTTTTTTTTTTTAACGCAGGCCATGGTGTTACGGTATGGAAATCGGGATCTTAGAATCTAAGTGAAGTGCCTGCAACAAAAACATGGATTTGGTGTCTTGACCTGGTTGTCTGATTACATTGAGTCTTACGTGGCTACTGTATGGAATTGAAATGGAGTCAGTGTTGAATGATGATCACCCCTGCTCTCTCTGGCTGGGTAGACAAGGTGATGGATGAGTCATCATGTACAGTGAAGATAGAGAGAGAGAGAGAGAGAGAGAGAGAGAGAGAGAGAGAGAGAGAAATACACAGAGAGAGAGAAAGAAAGAGAGAGAGAGAAATACACAGAGAGACAGACAGGGGGTGGGATAAGAAACGCCTTTAAGAGCTTTCTGTGAGAAACACAGCGACCGGAAATGACCCCTGAAGGTACTCGTTCAGCCAGAGCAGTGTAATTCCAGCTGATACTTTTCTACATGTGAAACATGGCTTGCTTAAGCCTGCCTGGCAGCCTCTGGAAATGGAATGGAGGGTGTATCTCCTCTCCCCCTCTCCCTCTCCCCCCTCTCATCCCCCCCCACTCCCCTCTTTCCGTACCACCCCCCCCCCCCCCCCCCCCTCCCCTTTAGCCCAGCGATAAAGTATTCCATTGTTACAGTGACAGTCGAAGCATGTGTGTTATAAGTAGGGCACTTCAGGGTTGAAATCCTCATTATGTACCACAACAGGGATCATGTGATGTATGTTCAGCTGCATGACTCGACGACAGCAATTAATGCCAACGTCGGCATATTAATGAGAAGCCTACAGTGCAGAATGACAGGTTTGCCTTTGTCACATAAGTTTGAGCATGACAGTTATAATCCAATGTGTTCCATAGCCTATATAAGGTTTATGACATGTAGCTTTTGGTTTCTGTTTCCCAGGGAGATTTAGAACACTGTCACATCAGAGGCAACGTCGCAATAAAAACTGAATTCGATTTCTTGTCATTTTTCGTGTTTATATTCCCCCTGCTGCACAATAAAATACTCAGTTGGAGGAGGTATACATACTGTACGATGAATAACAATATACTTGCCATAAACCCAAATATTGAGGGAGGCTATTTAACTTTTCTGGTTACCATGAAGATCTATATGGTATCAGGAGAAGATGTATGGCTCTCCCAGATCCCAATTGAATCTGAGTCTTTGTTCCGTCAGTGAATGGTGTTACAATCTAAGTGAATCACGTAAGGGCAATTACTTAATTTGTCAATGTCGAGAGTGCAGGTCTTTGTACAGATCTTCCACCGAAGAACGCCTCTGTATTTCACGATTGCATTCCTATTCCTTCGGGGTCTCTGATATGACTTAATCACAGGAATACTCATTACAAAAGAACATCTGTAATTTCATCAATTCCTTCGGCTTGTAGGGATACTTTGGAGGACATTGGATGGATGTTGGGCGCACATCAGATGGAAGAAGCCCCGCAGAAACCCCCCCCCCCCCAAAAAAAAAAAACCCAACATGCATTATTCATAGAACGACGGCAATTAAAGGAATCACAACCAAAAAATCTTGACCTTACAATTCATGAATATTAATGCGAGTGTTTTGACATCTGTTGTGATCCACGTTGTTTCGCAAGGAGATCAGAATAAGGCTGTTATTCCCTGCTAATCCCAGCCTACACAGAGGACAGATGTCGGAGCGGTAATTAACAAATCCTTCGGCACTGTTGCGGAATATTTTAAGATTCCGTGTGGCGGGTCTGCGGGAACTTTGTACTGCAGCCATCCAAGGCCCTGTTTAGTATGTAAAGTCATAACAACATGGAGAGCAACACAATGATGAATCCTCCACAGCTACACAGAGGAGATAAATGACCAGGAGAGGATATAAACATTTCGAAGGATTTCAGAACTTGTAGCGGTCGCCTTTTTTGTTGCATTGTGATTTCCATAACGAGGTCACACCATCTCTTCCTCCACTCAAGAACGAAGAAAAGAATGTAAAAAAAAAAAAAAAAAAGAGAGCGAGAGAGAGAGAGAGAGAAGAGGATGTTCTGCAATGCCATGACAAAAGGATTTGAAGCCACAACCTTTAAAGTGCGATACCGCTCCTGAGTGGATGCATAGACTTATTTCAAAGCCTACATGTTGACCTATGCCCCACTGTTGGTGTGAGGGAACAGGGCCACACATTGTGAAAGCCTCAGTGAAGTGTTTCTGTGGCTATCTCCTAAGGGAGCATAACATTACTGGATATGCACTTAAGGAGGGAACTCACACTTTCACACACACACACACACACACACACACACACACACACACACACACACACACACACACACACACACACACACACACACACACACACACACACACACACACTCTCGCCATCAGGGCCACTAAGATACTCGGGAGGGAGCCCCTAAGAAGATAACCGTGAAGTATTTCTCAGCATGGAGGTTCGGCTACTAATCTAATGCACACATTATTCAGGCCCTGGCTGCATCTATTAAAGGAAAGCTCTGAGATTTATGGCCCAGGTTTAACTGTATGGTAAAATAGCGCATTAAGCAGATGATATCACAGTGTATGAAATGATTATGCACGCTTGCAGAAAAGTGGAGGAGGCGGGCTTAATTAAATGCAAGGTCCTGGTTATACATCACTGGCTCTCTCATACACAGGCCACTTAGCCAAACTGGGGGGTTGGTGGTGGTGGGGGGGGGGGTTCCTTTTTTCTGAAAGCCAAAGAGCTGAACTGCTTTTCTTCCACGCCATTTCTTTACAAAAAAATATAAAATAGCACCGCCGAAATTATGCAAACATTTTTGCTTTGTGCTGGCATTTCAAAAGAGCCCAATTGGAACGCTAATGGCTTGTTTTGAGAGAGTGTGTGTGTGTGTGTGTGTGTGTGCGCGCATCACCCGAACGAGAGAAAGAGAGAAAGCAAAATACGCTATTGGTCGATTTGTGCTCAGACTGGCTGATGTAGGGTATTGCTCACCGAGCAGCGTAGTTAGATAGCCTGGAGTGTTAGCTTAGCTATTTTTCGACTGAGTTAAATGTTTATTGGTTAACAGGGAGCCATGTTCTGTATTGTAACCTCAGAGGAAGGCTGAGAACCCTTTGTTTTGAGGACACTCTCCCAAGTATAACCAAACTAAACCTCTCTCCATCGTACCATTAAAAAACACGCCGGTTCATAAACCGACAAGGTTTCCATACACAGAATATCATGCTTTAACAACGCACCGCAGAGCTAAAAGGAACCCCTGGAAGTGTTTCTCCAAGGCACGCAACATTTATCCTCCATTTGCGAAAGACAGATTTGTGCATTGCTGGGATTAAATAAGCCATACATATTATTTTTTTTTCCCATAGTAAGCACCCACCCTGGGATAATTCAAGCAGAATCGAATGCTCACAGTGTTCAACCATTCCGGTCCTGTGGGTCCCCATGGCGCTTTATTGAACAGCCTGACTGTTGTAAAATGGGAACTGGGGAGATGGAGCCATGGTTGCTGCCGAAAATACACCGGCTCAAGGGTAAAGTAGACAAAAAAACAAGTTAAAGTTCCTTTTTTTTTGGAAGGCTGAGGGAGCAGGGGAATGGGTTTTGGGGGGGGGGGGGCAAAATAAACACAACCCAATGTCAGATGATAAACACAGCCATCACAGACTGAGAAAAAGTGCTCTGCGGTTTCATTATGTTTAGGATTCGCCTTGTGACATGTTGTGATTTGGTTTGGACGCTGGCAGGCGAAATGCTAGCTCGGGCTGCAGTATGCCCTCGTATTGTAAAGTCTGGTACTGCGTCTTCCTCTTTGTCCAGGCTTCTGTAGTTGAAACCGGCTGTAATCAAGTCAGGGCTTTAATTTGTAAGCGAGCCAAGAACTCTTATATTCACTGAATGATGTAAATAACTTGCACTTTTGCCTTGTTTGTGGGTGAAGTCATTCAGAGAACGTTCTCAATCTCTTACATAACCAACATGACTGAGCTTGTGTGTGTGGGTGCCTGCATCCCCTACTCCCTGTTCTGCGCAAAGTGAAAAAAACTATCTTGAGACCTGACCTTCCACAATATGTCCATAAACTTGCCGTAATCATGCTTTTCAGCAGTTAGACTGCACTCCCACCACACTACCCTACAGTGCCTCTACAAACAGACACATTCCAACACACATGCTATCGTACTCACTCTACACCGACTAGAAATACTCACGTGTCTCATCCAGTACTGTAGGTGGGTGAGAGTTTCAGAGTCGGCGCAGGTCACGGTGATTGGGTGCTTACACAAAATAATGGCTTTTAATTAAATTCCTGAGTTTATAAAGCTGTTTTAACCAGCTACATGAAGGCTGACTGGTGAGAAGAGCTGGAGTACAAAGCCAATTCTGTTAAAGTACTGGTTTGTTGCTTTGGACAAGGGCCAGTTGGACTAAGAACACAGCTTTAGTCCAAATGACTACCCTCTAGGATTCCATTGGAGAAGCAGTTACTCTATGACCACTGGGTAGTACGCTTACTTTGGCAGTACAGATGTCCATGACATAGACTCATCCTCTGTTCTTTCTCCTTCTCCTTTTCCTTTCTTTCTTCCTTTATTTCTCTCTCTCTCTCTCTTTCTCTCTCTCTCTTTCTTTCTTTCTCTTTCTCTTTCTCTCTCACACACATGCTTTACAGGGCACCATATAAACCGCTGACATTTGAATGTCTTCCATCGCCGAGACTCCTGGCACCAAACAACTCCCAGACTAATGTGCCTAGTCATGCAGTTTAAATACCCTGCTGTAATTGCTGTCACCGAAATCACCTGCTGTCAAAGGCAGATTCTGATGTGATTTGAAAAGAGAGGAAATACGCACGCAGTCCAATTATTATCTTCCCTTTCATTTAAGCACCCCTCCTTCTCCCTTTCCAGAAGGCTGTCTGTGAGATCATCGCTGCTGTGCAGGACCCACGAGAGACTGTACTTTATGGTTTTGCCTTGAGAATGTCCTTGTGTGCTATGCCTATCGATGATGGCAGACAGGTATAAATTCTGGGCCGGATTTAGAATAAAAAATATTTCCATTTGACCCCCTTGACAGTAAAAATCGTATTAAGCCCAGTCTTCCAAAGGCGTATAAACTTTTTTTCTTTGGGGTTCATTTTTCTCCCCAGACTCTCTCCCTCTCTCACAGTTCTCTCTCAATTATTCTGAGAGACTAAGATATATTTCAGAAGAAGTTATACTCTGTGTGATAATGTGACCTTATTAACTTTCTGAAATGAATCATATCTCCTGGCACATAATTGTTTTATATTGGTTTGATATGAGATCATATAACTATGTCACTGAGCCTTCTATTAATTCCATTCCAATTTGCATTTGTGATATTAAGAATATAATAAGTATTAAATTACAATGTAAATCGTTGTAAATCAATTGCAATGGTTAAATCAAATGACACAGTAAATACAAAGTAATAGCAAATCAATTCTGACTATAACACTATACAAGTTGAGTATACAGAATGCAATATTATTCCTGAATATGCACAATTCTTTAATATACTAAAACTGATACTTGAATACCGGCTGGTTGTACTCTATGCCAATGGAACACCTCCAGAGAGCCATTTTGAATGTCAGTGAGACATGTTTTTTCTGACTAAATCACCAAGGTAAATTGATTATGAACACTTCCCTGAAGGTTATTCTGGCAAAGAAGAAAAAGTTAACACTGAAGCACTGAACCTCGATTTATCAAAATGCCATAGAAATGTCTAACAGTTTGCTTCGTTAGGATCAGGGGTGATCTTGAGACTCTTCGCCTTTTGATAAAGAGGCTCGTTTTTTTTTTTTTAGCATGTTATTCTAACACAATGCTTGCAGAACCCTCTCTCCTCACCCAGCTGTTGTCATATACAGCATCTCTGTCTCACCTGAAGGCTTCAGCCATGCTCAGATACAACAGCCGAGAGGAACCTTCAAGTCAATGTTTAAGTGTTACGTGCCAATGCCATTTTTTAATATGCTCTGTTTTTCTTACATTCGGCCTCCATCACAAACGTCACAGATCATGTTAGAAATTGTCATTTTATTTATTAATATTACTCATAGAAAGGCCATCCAAATGATGAGTTACAGCTAGTGTTGATAGTACAGCCCCAGATTGACTGGCATTGTGAAATCTCCGATTAGAATCAAGTGTTGTTGTTTCCCCCCTGTCCACTAGATGTACATTGAGAGCAATGAAGCAAGTCGACGGTTGAGAGGGTCTTTTGTTGGCTGGGAATAGGCATTCGCTGAAACCCTTGCTCAGAGTGCAGATTTTCAAGCGGCAAGCATTGAAAATATAATAGGACAGTGCTCTATTTCCCCCCTTGCTGTTCCGCAACTGTGGACCGGACAGAACATAATTTAACGGCCATTTCCCATATGTGACTCTCCGCTTTGAGCAACGGAATTGCCACAAATGTATGTTCATGGTGCAATGGTGAGAATTTAACACGGCGCTGCTCTTTCAGGTCTCTTCTCCGAGCCTCTCGAGTCATGCAGCTCGAGTCCGAGTGAAGTCACGGGTCACTGACGCTCAAATCGAACTCGAGAGT
Organism: Argentina silus; assembly: GCF_951799395.1. Classification (NCBI taxonomy): domain Eukaryota; kingdom Metazoa; phylum Chordata; class Actinopteri; order Argentiniformes; family Argentinidae; genus Argentina; species Argentina silus. Next base: position 3,124,564 of record NC_139674.1, on the reverse strand, counting down.
CGAGTCTCAAGTCGCAAAATGTGAGACTCGGGTCCGCATCTCTGGTTTCCGATCGATACAACCGCGCTCTAAAACAGTCCAAAACCGTCTCATCTCGCCTCGTCTGTTGTGTCCGTAGCCGGCTCAACAGAGGGATGAGTCAAAGGCGACTGCTCACATCTCAATAGTCACTCAGCCTTCGAGAGGCTTAGAGGCCCAGAACCCTCAGTCATTAGCCTCCTCACAGTGATCAGACTTGCTATGTGCAGGCTGAGGCTAGGGGAGGGGTTGGCTGGGGGTTGCCTGGGGGTTGGCTGGGGGTTGGCACAGTGGCCCTGCAGGTCTTTGAAGTAGCAGGCTCCTAGGTCCCCTGTGATCACTTGGCCACGTTCTCTCTGCTCACACACCTCTGATCCGCCCGGCCAGGATGCTGCAGTCCCATCCCGGCGCTGATAAAGGCCAGGCAGGAGCCTCCCGCGATCCTCCTGGCCTTGTGGTGATAAAGGAACAGGCTGGATGTCCCAGCATGCAGTGGGGCGAGGGCCCAGAAAGAGGATGAGGCTGAGAGGGATAGTCAGTCATCACGTACCCTGGCCAAAACCAGACACAGTCCCAATGGTGACCTCGATGTGTTACCATGACATTGTCTAGGCATCATAACACGTGCACGTGCACGCACGCACGCACACACACACACACACACAAACTTCACAAATAGACTAGGAGGATTGATTACTCTATCTTTGAGTCCAGAGAGAGAGAGAGAGAGAGAGAGAGCGCGCATATGTGTGAGAGAAACCGATAGAGGGAGACCGATCGAGAGAGAGATGGAGGACAGAGAGAGAGAGAGAGAGAGAGAGGCTCTTATCAAAAACCTTCAACTCAATCCCAAGCTGTCTCTGGGAACTTCATCAAAGTCACTCGCTCACCCCTCTTGTGATTGTGATCTGTTCCATCACCTCACCTCTGTAGGCTGGCCAGGCAGCGGGAGCCATATTGCAAGAGTTGTCTCTCATTGATTACCTCTCCTCAGGGTCACATGTCGGCTTTATTCTCTCTCTCTCTCTCTCTCTCTCTCTCTGTCACCGCAGAGGCTGTGTGCAAGCCTCAGGTGGAGCCCACGGGGGGAGAGAGAGAGAGAGAGAGAGAGAGAGAGAGAGAGAGAGAGAGAGATAGATAGATTCATCTCCAGCCCACTCCTTCACATCCTTCTCCTCCTGGCTTGAGAACAGCTCTCAGGTTTATTTGTAAGTGTCTGTCAGCTCGTTGAAGGGCTTGTCATTATACCTATGTATTGGCCGTGGCATCGCCCGAGTGTAGGATTAGGAGGAGTGTAGGATTAGTTCGGAGTGGTCTCCTCTCCTCTCCTGTCTCCTCCTCCTCTTCTTCTCTTTCTCTCTCTCTCTCTCTCCTTCTCCTCCTCTTCCTCCCCTCCTCACCTCCTCCATCTCTAATTGCTTGTGGACGGCCGGTCACACGTCAGCGGCTAAGCCTGCGTCGTCAGGTGATTGAGGAGGGAATAAACCCCGGACCAGACCCCACTCCTTCTGTAGAGGGTCGAGACTTCGCTAGCAGACGTTTACATTCCGGGTTCATTAAGGAATAAATGTGTACATTCTCTGATGATGCTGGTTATCAACCCTGAGGGTACCGACCTCACTCCTGAAACGCCTGAGGCACCAGAGATCGACATTCATTCCTCTTGGCCATAAAAAAAAACTGGCTGGCCCCGGAATGGAAGGGAGGGGAGGAAACTCCTCCATGTGTTTCGGCTGCGAGTCTGGCAGTGTTTGTTGCTACCATACAGTAGCACATGGGGGTCTCATTGGCATAGCAATGCTAATTAGCTAAGCGCTTCTGTTGAGGGTTGTTCCCCCCCCCCCCCCACACACACACACCCCCCACCTCAAGTGGCCCACTCGATATCTTTGCAGGTTCTATTCAACAGCAGTCCGTGTCGCTCCTATTCATAAAACCAGGGGTTTCGTGTGGTGGGTGGTGGCATTCAATGGCGTTGAATGAATATGTGATGTCTGAGGGTGGTGGTGGTGTATTGTCCAGCCACTATAAAAGAGCAGAAGTGGAGGCTGGCTTCACTTCCGCCGCTCCTCAGATGAAAGGAGGGGATGGCTGGGGCTGGGGCGGGCTGGGGCGGGCTGAGGCGGTCCGAGGCTCCTGCCAAGCACCCGTGTTCCCAGCACAGATGGAGGCACTGCCTCGCCTCGCTTCACAGCAGAGCACTTGCCAGCCAACCAACCCACAGACCGGGGATGGTGTGTGTGTGTGTGTGTGTGTGTGTGTGTGTGTGTGTGTGTGTGTGTGTGTGTGTGTGTGTGTGTGTGTGTGTGTCTGTTTAGTAATGGTGGGAAGGGGAGTGTGAGGAGGATGAATCTGCATGCAAATGTCCCTCTGAAAAGGGAAATTCACACATCAGCATGTTTTCCTTTTTTTTATGTTTTTTTTTAACGGTTTACCGCTCATAAATAAACAAATCAATAAATACAGTCAAATAAGCCAACGTTGGGAGATGTGCATTTGTGGGCAGAAAATCGGCGGCCTCTGAATATGTAAATTGTTGGCGCTTCTCTGAAACATAAGCATTACCTCCCCTCCAACCATGTTAAGTCTGATTTAAATGCAAACACGTGACTGATCGGAGCAGCTCTGGTCGTTTGATGATGCAGCTCCCTCTGGACATTTTCTATTTATTTTGTGTCATACACATTCATTCCCTGGCTCTCTCACCATTGGCTGTACCCAGACAGCTGCACTTGGTGACATGAGGCAGTCTGAGTCTGGAGTCTGGACTACATTAAGGAGCATGATGCACACTTTGACTTCTCTGAGTCAGGCCCAGATACTAGGCAACACCCATTTGTGCCCTTGGCAGGCGGCAATGAAGATGATTATCAGAGGGAAGTGATATAGCTGGCGTGGGGGGGAACATAATGAATATGTTACGGGCCGCTTTCCCTGATCTGCCGGGGGGGGGGGGGGGGGGGGGGGCGCGTCGCTTCACGGGAGGGAGTAGGCGACCTTGGAAGCCTTCCTGCTCTTGACTCTTTGTGCCTTGGTGAGAGCTTTGCGCTGTAAATCCTCCAGTGTGGTAATCTAGTCTCTCTCTCACTCACACACACACACACACACACACACACACACACACACACACACACACACACACACACACAGCAGGCATACCTCCAACGCTTTCTCTGTACGGATAATCACAGGGTATCAGGGTTTGCAGGGAGATTGTTTGTGTGCCACAGGGGCCTCCAGGGAGGGGACACAGAGGAGAGGAAATAAAACCATCAAATCATAGAGGGAAACCAGTAGCATGGTGTTTTCATGAATAACATACACTCTAGGGTTAAATCAATCTTTAGAAAGCAAGGTTCGACGGGGGGCATCACTACCCTACTTATACAAGTTGTTACTCCATAAAAGTCACCAAAGAACATATTGCATAAGGGTATGCAGTGTCTTCACACACACCATAGAATATGAAAGCGAGCCTTTAGATCTCCATCTTTCCAATTATGGAATTCCAAGCCACATTCTCTCCCACTCTGAGCCAAGGTTAGATCCAGATGATCCTGGTTGGAGTAGCTGCCAGCCTCTGTATCAGTCTGCAGCGGGCTGCACGATCCCGGCAAAGCGCTGACAAGCCTAAGTCAAGGCCACACGTTTTTTATGGAGTAATTGAAACTGAGCAAAGAGAACGGGATATGAATCCAATAGGAGCTGTCAATCATCAAGGCGGCGGTGCTCGTAACTGAGAAGGCAACATTGCATTTTCCCGCCTGATCGTCGCTGTGATATGATCATGCCCATGTGTTGTCCGGGTGACGGTACTAGTTACCCTTACCAAGACGATTACTCGTACCAGTCTCGGAATAGTAAACCGAGTTTACAGAAGACTCCCAGCAAAGCGCTGACAGGTCTAAGTCAAAGCCACACGTTTTATGGAGTAATTTAAACTGAGCAAAGAGAAGGAGATATGAATCCAATACCATCTGTCAATCATCAAGGCGGTGGTAATAGTTACTGACAGGCGGTATGCTTTTATTTATTTATTTATTTTCCCCCCGTCTGAACGTCACATTGAAATTACAAATCAACAGCATGTTATTCAAACTATGAAGCCAAGCCCAGCCTTTTTCCCCAGCGGGAACGCTGCCCGTGTTGCCCTCTCCTCCCGAAAGTGAAACTATTTATTTCTTTTCTCCATTTGTCTGATAATCACAATTTTTTTTTTTTTTTTTCAATTCTCTTATTTCGCTCCTTGAGGCATCTGGGGAGGGGGTGACTGGAGGTGAGAGCAATCTTAGAATGACTGGTCTCTTCCCGTACTGTCTGTCAGCCCTCTGGTGCCAAATATTTTCATTATGTTTTTTTTCTTCCCCTTCTCAATAGACTGCCGCCTGTGCAGACGGTAGTCTTTGTGTTTCCAAAGTATTGCCTCCCTCGTAGCTCTTCACCCTTGTATCCAGATAGGGAGCACATTCATCGCCATGCATAATGTATCGGTATATAAACGAGGTAGTTGTTGGCTCTCGGTGGCTACTTTATCATGCCTTACACTGCACAATTATGTGTTTGCGCTCCCGCTAACCTTAGTCTTTCCTACGGTTTTGACTCACGTAGGACTGATACATCTTTATCTTAGCGGCAGGCAAAGGGAGAGAATGTTATCACCACCAACATCAATAACTCCTATCGTTTTCTCGCTCTATCTTTCGCTCTGATTTACATATTGATATCTCCCTCCTCTCCCTCGTTCTTATGTAAAAAGCCGGCTGTGCTCACCTGGTTCCTCTCAAGACTTCTCTCTCTCTCTTCTACAAGCTGTTGTGCATTCTGATCGCTGAGATCTTTCAGTGTTTGTTGGGGAGATGGCGGTGTGTATAGATTTTCCCTCTCTAATCTCCTGCCTCAGGAGTTTCTCCAGTCTACAATTCTCCCAGGGCAGATCCCTCAGTGTTAGAAGGGATCCATATGTGTCCATGTTTAGTCACCGTGACAGGACTAGTTACTCTTACTATGACTATTACCGTAAAACTTGTTTAAGTAACCCAGGCGTTTATTTGCTTTAACAACGGAGAGCACTCGTATTAGAGACTGGCGGTTATTTTCTTACCCCGGCTGCTTTTGCCAAACTGATGATTAAACCCCGCGATATGACAGAGCTGAATATATACCAAACCAAGAACAAATATCCAAATATCAACATTATTAGTCTACAATAAATCAATCAAAACGAGATTAATCTTCGGTAGATATGGTAATTTATTATCCAAACAATCTGTCACTGTTGAATAAATACCAGTAACAGTCGCTCAGAATCAAAAGCGTCGCCTTAATCATCTGTTAATATTAACAGTGAATGCATAGGCCCACCGTTATAAAATGTATGTTGATCCGACGTTTATTAGGGACAGGCGTTTATTTGCTGCAATGTGATTAGTGGCCTATTATTATTCGAGACAGGCCTGAGTTTATTCTAGACTCTTCGCTTATTGGAAGTTTTACGGTATTATTTACAGAATGGTAAACAGACACATAAATGTTCAGTTAAAGGGCATGATCGCTGATTTTGTTGACTGAAGGAGATGTATATTGTGGGGTACATTGTAATATCTCACATTATAGTAATAACAGGCTATTTAGTTTAAAATGGATGTATACATGGTTAATATATGTCGAGGACAACATATGTGGAAAGCTTTTAGATGCAGAGATACTGTAGAGAAAAAAAAGAAAAAGAAAAAGAAAAAAAAATTGGAGAAAGAAGAATCTTTCATGCATTGTGTATTAAATAATGAATGTCATCCCCAAACTTGGAAGATGATTAAAGAATGTTGCACTGGATCTGGAAAAAAAAAAAAAAAAAGATAAAAGGCTTGCATTCAATATAGTTGTATAGTATAATGTACCAAGAGCCTTACAGTAGCCTATAGGCTGATTGCTTGGGGTTATCCTCCAACCAGACGTTCTAGATACAAAGCCATTGATGGATTATTATTTTTAAAGATCACAATCTATGTTTGTTTTTGTTTTTCCTTTACAAAAATAATGAGGATTGCAAACAAAAAAAAAACAGGAAAAAAAACTGGCAGAAGGAGCATTTGGAGGCAAGATCAAACACGAGAGCGGGTTGATTATTCCGTTTGTATGCGGAGTGTCTATTGTTGTTCCTCAGGTCCAGGTTTCAAGGAGGACTGTTGTGGCCATATGCGGTGGTCACATGGAGGAGCATATTGTAGTAACTCGACCATTGGAGAGACACCCTCTGGGTCCTATTATCTATTTCCCCAAAGACAATGGCCACTCTTGTAAAAAAAACTTTTATTCACCGTTGACTTTTCATCGCAAAATTATAATTGGGTTATAGGATTTTTATGCGGCCCCTTCTGCTGCTTTCAAGAAGCCTTCAGAGTGGGTGTTTTTGAAATACAATGTGAAGACATTACTATTGGTTGATCACTCTTGTCCATTCTGAGGGGATAGGAGTTATGACTCCTTCCTCATAATAAAATGTTTTTAGTACACTTCCCTTCAGGATGGAAATCATATTCAAATGTCCTTGATGCGGCACACATATCTAAAATAGGATTTGTTTTTGTCCTTGTGCAATCAGGTCTTTAAAGGCAACTTTTGTGTGTACTTAATGAGGTGTCTACGTGGTAAAACTTTGAAAAACATGCATATTCAACAACACCAAACAAACATAATCAGGCTCATAAACACGATGATTCACACTGAAGTGGCACTTAAGCTTGTGGCAAATGGGATCAACGCTGGGGAGGACTCTGTAGCTTATACTGAAGAGACATGGTGGAAGAGCTGGTTAAAGAGATAGAGAGAGTGGTTTTTTTTTTTGTTGGGCAGATTGGGGTAAAAGTAGATTGCTTATCTGTTGTTTTCCAATGATTAAATAGAATATAGAGGGGTGAATCTCTTCAACACTGCTGGTGCCGTGTACTGTACTGTACTTGCTAACTTGCAGATCATCTCTTCATTGTCTTGTGGCTCAACAGTACATGTTGCTTAGTTGACTTGATTGAGTGCTGCTTGGATCAAATAGATATGAAGTAGTAATATCAATATAACATACGGTATATGGCTGCTTTACGTTCAATTTTGGCAAAAGCTATCCACCCAGGTTGAGATGAAAGTCTCCATTGTAGAGGGACACCAATTCAGAACATTGTCGCGAGCTATCCAATCATATCTCTCAGCTGAGTGCACATCTAAGATTGAAACAGTGGAGTACCTTTTTCTATTGTGTCTGTCTGAAAAACTGCAGTTAGAAAAAAATCAGTCTGGCAAAAGTCAAACCTTGGAGTATGTTTCATAATGGATACCTTGGCTTCTGTGCAAGTCTTGATGAACCCTTTGAAATAGCTTATTGGGCAAAAACGGCTCAGAAACCACAAGAGAACAGCACACAATATTTTTAATTTCTGGGCTAAATTCAAGTCTTATTCCAATATCAATAAATCACACGTCTGCATAGTACATAACAATGCTTTCTGCAGTTGACGCCACCAAGCAGAACCCAGATATAATTATATATATCACGCTCTTCTTGAATTCCGATTAAGCCATATTTCAAACTTATCGTCCATGTTAAAAATAATATGAAATAGAATGAATATAAAAGATTGAGGCTGTTAGTCATAGCTTTTATTGGCATGGGTTCTATTTGGCTCTAACCAACGACCTGAACAGAGGACAAAGCTGGTAACGCCTCCCTTGGCTCCAGGCAAAGACAGTCTGAGCGAAGGGAGGTGGAGCAGGACGAGATGCTAGCACACTCATCTGTAACAAGACACTGTAATGTAGCCACGCTTAATTCAGATTTTTGCTGCAGTGAACTGGACGTTTTAAAGATCTCGCCCTGGCCTTTGTACCTTAACAGACTGCAGTACATGGTGCTGTGGAAACTCTAACTTCTGGTTTTGCTGCAGTGAACTGGACGTTTTAAAGATGTAGCCCTGGCTTCTGTGCTTCAAAAGATCTACTTTAGGCCTAAACCGTGCTGTGGCTACACTAACTCCTGTTTTTACTGCAGACAACTGGACTTTACGAGATATAGCCTTCTAGGCTATTGTACCTCCAAAGACTGTACTGCGTTGCACACTGTTTGCTTGTGGACGGCTGCATTATGTGTGATGTGTTGTTCTTGATAAACTAGCGCCCGATAAATAACAAAAGCAAGAGTGTTTAATGGTGTGCCTGAACTACCACATTTAATGTGCGGTGCTCTCCACCCCCGTCCCCCGTCCCCCTCTCCCTACCCCACCTCCCCCCGCCCTTCACAGACACCTCCTGGACAGGTCTCCGTTAATTGCCGTCCTGCTGATTGATGGATCATAGTGTGGGGATGAGGACGAAGCATCGGAGCCTTCTGGGCAGAGATGTCCAACATGGCCGTCGTCATTGTTACCCCCCGTCTCCCGTCCCTGCAACCCCCCACGTCCCCCGTCCCTGCAACCCCCCACGTCCCCGTCCCCTAACCCTCCACGTCCCCCGTCCCTGCAACCCCCCACGTCCCCATCCCCCAACCCCCCATGTCCCCCATCCCCCGTCCCTGCAACCCCCCACGTCCCCGTCCCCCAACCCCCCATGTCCCTCGTCCCTGCAACCCCCCACGTCCCCGTCCCCGAACCCCCATGTCCCCCGTCCCTGCAACCCCCCACATCCCCGTCCCCCAACCCCCCACGTCCCACGTCCCCGCAACCCCCCACGTCCCCATCCCCGTTCCCCAACCCCCCACGTCCCCGTCCCCCAACCCCCCACGTCCCCCGTCCCCCGACCCTGCAACCCCCCCAAGTCCCCCGTCCCCCGACCCTGCAACCCCCCACGTCCCCGTCCAACCCCCCAAGTCCCCCGTCCCTCGTCCCTGCAACCCCCCACGTCCCCGTCCCCCAACCCCCCACATCCCCGTCCCCAGTCCCCCCGCGCTGCTAATTAACGCTATCTTAGCTGCAGGGGCCAACTTTATTGGCCCCACAATGAAAGTTTGCTTGGCTTAGCTGTATTGTGGACATCAACTCCTAAATCAATGATGTCACTTTGATTACATATACAGTAAGTAGTAGGCTACTAAAATATTCATTGCTACTACAGAAGCTACAAAGCAAAGCTCAAAGCACTAACCCTAACCCTTTGAAATATGGTACAGTATACCTATCTACAGTATGTAACCGGATGCATGTGGTCGACCTCTTGCTCTGAGCATTTATGGCATTTCCTTTAATGTTGAAGTCTACTAGCATATGGATAATGTCTTGGATGACATCAAATACGATTTACTGTCATTCAGATGTGTTGTGATTTTTTTCTTTTTTTTTTAAAGCATCTATGCAAATATAGCATTGGGATTTATACCACACTACGCTAAGGTAGTGTTGCTCTTCAGAGAATGCAAGTCAAAAAGACAAAAAAAGACAAAAACGCATTAAAATTCCATTGGATATGCCCCGGGGTATACTTGTATCTGAATACTCAAGAACAGGGACGCTATAATAAGCAATAGGGAAAAACAAACACTACATTGTTATTATCTGCCAACCAGCCAGGACACAAAAACCGTGCAAGCATTTGCCTGTTTGCGCTGTCTCTGAAATCGCCCGAGGAAACATATTTTTGGGGAGCTGTGACGTCACCCGGAGAGCAGGGAGAAAGTCGCGTCTCTATCTGCGGCTGCCGAAGAAAAGGGAAGGGGTAAGCCTGAGGAACTGGCACAGAGCGGAGACCAGGGGATGGCGGCGCCGATTCTGGCTGGTCATCATTGACTGCAAGTTATCGAAATCCGCATAGATTATACTACTATATTATACAAACAACGAAATAGAATCTTGTGCGCAGTTTGCTTTTGTGTTTTTTTCCGATAAAGCCGAAAAAGGTCGGGACATAAGTGTCGCTTCCAAAAAGAGAGATATTTGCAGAATCTTTTACGAGGAACGACGTGCAGAGAAACTGAAACGTGGGTTATCCAAAGAACGAATGCGTAGTTGGTGAGCTATTCCCGTGCGTAAAATGGCAAGCGAAACACGGGGGTGAAGCCAGAGGAGAATATATACCGCAGAGCGATATGGTGGTGCTGCCTGCTTCTGTTCTAGCGCGGGAGTTGTAACATGCACCGGAGAGTGGTGATAAGCGCACCGAATTACTGTGTCCGCGCGCAGAGAGGCGAGTCTGTCGTGACCGAGTCACCAAAGCGCGGGGGGTGAAGTGGTCGTGGGAATGTCAGTTCAGAAGATGGGGGTATAATTGCCCCGCTTCATATAGAGGCACCCTCTCTCTTCATTCTACTGCCCCATCAGTGGATGAATTCCAAAGGACAGGATCATATATTTCCGTTAACGGATTGTTCAGTATTTTAGTCTATTCCGTGTCTCACCGAATTAGAACAAAAGTGGGATTTGTGTATTCCACACTTGTGTTTTTTTTCTTCTATTTTTGTGCGAACCCCGCTGTTTGGGCAGCAGAATGGAAGGCTGTGTTTGTCTCTGAGCACTGCTGGCTCCTCTTCTCGGGTGTTCCAGTCTGTCGCCGCGCCAGGATGCAGCTCCTCAGAGTTGCGTGGGCATTAGCCGGAGCGGCAATCTGCTGTTTTCTTCTCCTTCTTCTCCACTCACACTTGATCAAAGAAGGTAATCGTTTATCTCAATCATAGGTTTTATATAAAGATGACATAACGCTCAGCTCTTTTTTTTCACATCACCTGCTCACTCGAAGCCTCAGATTTTGTCATGGCTCATGGAATTACAAGTTCAGATCATTGTGTTTAATGTATATTTTGCGCGCTTGTGCGTAACCAAACGTTGTCATGCATTCAACCTCTATTGTAAAACCCCAAGCAAATAATACTGAATAGTATGAATAGAAATTACATTAATATGAATAGCCTATTGTTCCCTCTGATATGATTCAATAAATATAAGTTATTCGATTATATCAACAAGTCGATCATATCATCTGGTAATTATGGTCAGTTTCATAATTGACGTAAAAGAAATTAGGATCAAACTAGGCCTATTGATAATGATAGGTTGTGTAGCGATTTAACATCCCGTTGCAATAGATGTGGGTGATTTATAGTTGTGCTCTTCAATAGATGGCACTAGAGTCTAGCTTAAGGGTAACGCCGAGGTCAAACTGTTATTATTTGCTCCCATTAGCTCCAACTCGCTTTGTGGTTGTTGTCTGGATACAATCCAACACTGCAAAACATTCATAAACATTATGGTGATTCTCTACAAATCTTGGGTTGCCCTCTGCCATGCTGCTTTACAGTTTTATTTTTGGCTGCATTAATGTCCTTTATAAATCCACGTTTTTGTGGGGTTTTACTGCTTTAAAGATAACTAAGTGGTTTTCATTTGCACCCATTCCATAATATGATTATTTAATTCTGTCAGAGTTACCTGAAAGCAAATAACATTCAGGAAAATCAGTGGCCACTGAAGATAGGATGCTAGTTGTCATAATAACTCATTAATTATACCCTCCCTCAAAATGCAAACACGTCTTTATAGCTAGACATGTCTAATGAGATTAAGCTCTCTGGCAGTGATATCCCAAGAAACCTAATTGATCTAAACCAAAGGCCCCTTTAATTTCACAGTTTTAGCTTTTCAAATGGATAATTCTTGTAGAAAATCTTCCCAGCGTCTCTTCTCTCTTGCTTGGGTCTGGGAGGGTGCCTGTGTGTGTGTGTGTGTGTGTGTGTGTGTGTGTGTGTGTGTGTGTGGGGGGGGGGGGTAAACAAGTACTGTTTGTTTATGGCTCAGAGACGGGGTCAGAGGTCGTCTCTGTGCAGGGGTGGAGATTGTGTGGCTGTCCAGTAGAATAGCAGGTCAAGCCAAGGCAAATGCTCTCTCTCTCTCCCTCTCCATGGCACCTCCGTACCACATGGTGAAAGGGAAGTTCATGCATGCCAAATGAGAAAGACCGTTCCTGTTATGCCCGTGGGAGCAAGGGGAGGTCAGGCCATACTGCCTGTGTGGATTTTGATAGGCTATTCTACATAGGAGATGGAATGCCACTTATAGGATGGAATGCATCTTATTAACCCTCAATGAGTTTGTGTTTGTGGCCAAGGCTATTATTATTATTATTATTTTTACAGTGTCTGCCCTATCCACCTTTGTGAACCTTATTATTATGCAATACAGTGTTTTGTTGAACTGCAAGAACTGAAGACTGCATATTAGTTGATGTTAGTATGGTACTGTATAGCCCATGGTGGGTTTCCTTTTACCTCTCTGTCAAGGCTTTGTGATTTAGAATGATTTACCTTGTAGGAGGTCCTTTTCACTGCAGTATATGCTCGAGACACACACCAGAAGCCATGAACATGTTTACTTTGTGCTGTGAGAATTGCCAAGGTCAAATCCTACTACAGAGTAAGACATACTGATATAATGAATTCAAAGGACTGCATTAGCGTCAGTGTTTGGGGGGCAGGATAATAAAAAGCACACACTATATAATGTTTCTCTTACACTCACCTACAATCCTAATATGCCCATGGAAAATCACTAATTTGAATGCCAAAACACATTTTCATAAATAAATGAAAACAACAAGGATTATTTTTAGCCACCTCTCCATCATGACACACACATTCCAGTGTACAGTATGCAGGTGGTAAAGGACCCTAGTGTAGATAGCTGGAGGTAAGAGCAATCACATGACTCAATACCATATTGAGGGGTAATGTTGTGGCTAAGGGCAGCATTCTGACATTTCAATGTAAATAAAGGGGAAAACAAAATGTCACCCTTCTGCCAGCTTTAAGATAGCGGGTTGTCAGGAGAGTCTATATTAGGTTTTCACGCCTGGTTTTGATGTTCTAATTTCTTACAGACAGGAGGTATTTCTTGCATAATGTGACACGAGATGCCATGTGTTGACTGTACTGGCAGAGATGGAGCATTGAGAATGTACACAGTATTATTAGGGTGATATATATATATATACTGAACTCAGAAAAAAACCTTCTACCTAGAACCTAAAAGGGTTCTTCGGCTTTCGTGCCAAACCAAGCTTGCCCTGTCCACACCAAACAGACCACCAAAGCAAAGATCTAGAGCTAAAACACCAAGACCCCTACAACCCAATCCTAGGAGCGACAGTGGCAAAGGAAAGAGGCCTTTCGTTGGGATTGATACAGTACAGGAGGAAACATCAACAACCAAACCCCTCACGTGTCTCCCCCCTCCCCTCTGTCACTTCACCCCCCTGAAGAGTCTACCATCAGTCCTTGGCCAGTGATCTCTGAAGCCACAGTGTGAGATGGTGGCGTTCTGGTGTGTCAGGGTGGTGCTGCTCCACCATCCGCCAGTGTTTGTTTGTCTCTGCGAGATGCAGATTGCATAATTACAGTGAAAGTGCTGGTGAACTGTAGTGTAATTACAGCATGCCGCATGACGCCGGCGTGCCTTCCACAGATGGCAGCTTATTCATCAACGTTGCTCCCGCAAAGACGTCTTTTAAAGACCTGCAGAAAGGAGGGATTTGCGATGTTTTGCCCTGGAGTGCCGCTGCAGGCTGAAGTGGTATTGAGATAATACGTGTGTTTAACGTTCTGGTTATGCTCCTCAGCATACAGATGCAAATGGGTTTATGGTGATCATTGTGGCGTGCTTGTCCTGTAAATCCCTCTTTTCATTAAAACTCCCCCCCCCTGAATTAATACAGCACACAAGACTAAGGTAAGCTGAGGCTTCCATCCAGAGCCAGTTGAATAGACTTATGTTGAATGGAAGGGATCTAAAATGGTTAGTTTGTGGTGTAGTTCATAAAGGTAACAATGCGTTTCATCTGAGCGTCGCGTTGGTTCTGGTTTGGCGCTCTTAAGTCAACGCCACAGCTGTCCGTCAGGTACGTTTTGTGTGGTCATCCCACCTACCACCCCCAGCCTCCATCTGTTCGGTCATTTTGCATGTGGCCTTCCTACGGGGGGGTTTGATAAGTCATGGGCTCCCTGCCACATTGTTTGATAAGCCTTGGGCTCCCTGCCATTTTGTATGTTGTGGTTGCTTTACTCCAGACAGGGAGCTCTACAAAGCGGAGCCATCCAATTACGCCAAGCTTAAATGTTTGACTATTTTCATGAAAGAAATGGTTAAACTGACATAAGCGTCCTGACTGAACCAATGGAAAGACGCTCAAAATAGTGATCCACTGGGAGACTCCATATCTCAGACACACAACAGTCCCCCTGAGTCTGTTTGAAATCCCCATTGTGCTTGCACCCTGTTTTCCTTGGGTCATATTGATCACATTTTGCCTTCGCTCTGGGACTGTAAAATGTCTATGTTTGGGAAATGCTAACTAATGAAAGCTGGCTATATGGATTTTACAGGGCTTGGTTTTGTCAGGAAAAGGTGCGGTCTTCTATCTATACAGGGTGATGTCATATCATGGGGTCTGTCGCCAAGCGAATGGAGCTTTTTCATTCAACTGGCCTCAGACCTCAGTGACCTTCTCAAGTCCCCTCTCCACCGTAAAGCCTGGGCCGAAGCTGCCCTTTGATAGATCTAGGATCTGGTTACGGGTGGCCAATTGTGGCCATTGAGGGCCTGAGAGTGTACACTTGAGAGTGTACACCTTGTCAGATGAGCGCGCGCACACACACACACACACACACATCCAGATACATACACACACAGATACATACACACATACACACACACACACACACTACAAGCTCTTTTTGCGGGAGGGGCCCAGTCCCAGAGGTTAGAGACTACAGGGTCGTTTGTCTAATGGACTGTCAGGGAGTGGGAGGACAATCTCCTCAGATCAGCGATTTCCTCCGGGGCGGAAACAAGGCCTCTCCTCTCCTCTCCTCTCCTCTCCTCTCCTCTCCTCTCCCCTCCTCTCCTCTCCTCTCCCCTCCCCTCCTCTCCTCTCCTCTCCTCTCCTCTCCCCCCCTCTCCTCTCCTCTCCTCTCCTCTCCTCTCCTCTCCCCTCCTCTCCCCTCCTCTCCTCTCCTGCCGCATTGGCAAGATATCAATCATTGCTATTTAAAAGGTGGCACTTTTCAATCCCTTAAATAATGGAGATCATCTGGTCCAATGGACACGACATACATCTGCCTGCCCTGGTCCAGACCAACAGCATCTGCCAGGTAATAAATATATGCCATTTAGCTGACGCTTTTATCCAAAGCGACTTACATTGCAGCGAGAGCATACATTTCAGTATATATGGTCCCAGCAAGAATCAAACCCACGACCTAAGCGTTGTTAGCGCCGTGCTCTACCAACTGAGCCACAGAGGAGCGGTGGGCTGTAAGGACAGGTCAAGACAAGTCAAAGCCCCTCCCCGCCACGTGGATCCAATGTGTTACTTTTCTGCCGTGTCAAATGTCTGCATGGGTGTCGACATGCACGGGTGTCAACCTGCGACAAGCTCCATCATTCTCTGAACTCTCTGTTTTCAATCCCAGTTGAGTCGTATTCATCACACAACAAAGGAGGTTGCTTGTAGTGTCAATCTTCTACAATACTGCTGGAGATGCTTCTGAATACAGGCTCGCTCCTATACATTCCACATGTAATCCCACTAGAATCAGCATCATCATTGCATGAGTCATTGACTCGATACACATGTTGGTTTCCATGACATTTGTTTGGTTATATTATAGGACATTAGCGTATGTCTGGCAGGGGCAGGGTATTGTCGATGCGCTGAAATGAATTGCATGTTTTCTGGAGAAAAATAACAGGGGCTTTATCGATTTTAACAAGGCAGGCCACAGTCTTTGTCTCAGCTGTCAGATTGTGTCTAAAGCAATTTCGTGAAGATCATTATTTTCTCGGGATGACTTGAAGCCAAACAAGATCTCTTCCTCGCTCGTGTCTCTCCCACTGCCGATGATGGCCGTTCTTATTTCCAATTGAGAACGAATTAAAAGAAATGACATTTAATGAATATGGCTATAACATTGGATGTCACATCCTCTTAGCTTTCCAAGCGAGAATAAATTGCACACTGGGTACAATTTAATCCTCACCCAACACAATGGGAGAAAATACGTTTTTGCACACCCTAAAGGACAACCAATACGTTACTGGCAATAACCCTTGTCTCTCTGAAGCAAATACTCATTTACCTGGTAATTGTATTACCCGATGGACGGTCAGAAGGTGACACAGGTCTTAGTCACACATCCAAAAGCGGGTAAATCTTTGTAGAGTGATCAAAGACAACTTAATCGACCTCTTTTCCACCGCTGGGGATGAAATGTGATTCAACAGCCATTTTACATTGCTGCTTAGGTAATCATATCCCATGTCTTCGCTCATTTGAAACCCATGTTAGGTTTAGAGTGGCCAAAGTGGTTTGCCTGATGTCGGGGGTTACGACTTGTGTGTTGTAGCAAAGAGCTTGGATTGAAGAGTTGAGATCCAGTATACTACAGTATTACATACTTACATCGCCTTGGAAAGGCGACTGTAATAGTTTAATGGCATCTATATTTGGCTGCTGTATTTTCATGCTGTATTTTACAGTCTGCTATTTACCTTTTTTCACTCAGAAATATGTTTAATTACATTTTAATTACCTTCTAACTACTTTCGGTTTGTTTTGAGATAAATTGAAACAAGCACAGATCCAAAGCACACACTGTACAAGTGAATAAAGTGAAAAGTCTCTCTTTATCTGATTGGTCGGTGGAAACCTTCCTCCTCCCACCAGGCACAGAGCCCAATAAATCTCCCTGTGACGCACTCTTCTGTATAACGAGGGTTTACAGCTACCTTTACGGTTACAACATGGCAACATATTGGTTAACGCAAGTGTTTAAGGCTGTGTCAATACCAGGGGGCACGCTTTAGAGAAATCCTAATCGTTACACTCCATGCGGATGGCAGAACATAATTATTAGACAGGCAGGGCTTGTTAAAACATACAGTATTCATGAATACAGAATGTTTTTTTCCAGGCATCTGTTCGCATTGTGGTAGTGTACACTAACACCTGCTGGAGTTGGATGGTAGCTGTCGATTATAGCCCAGAAACTGGGGTGTGTGAGGGGCATGTATAGGTCAAAGCTTTTGAAGCAGAGCACGTCGGTCTCAATATTCTGTCCGCTGAGTGTTGATGTACATGGATTTTGTATGCACCGATGCCCATCATCATATATGCATCGATGTGCCTAAGCGCACGGGCTGGGCGGTGACTCCGATAACATTGACTCGCAGGTTTGCACCTTTTCATGAATTCATGAATCTCATGAACCTTTTCACACATTGCATGAATTACTGCAAAAACAACAACCAGGGGAACAAGTACGGCTATGAATCAGAGTCTGCGATATCTGTGCCAGAAAGC
>NC_139674.1:3082224-3102224 GCF_951799395.1 Argentina silus | reverse complement strand
TTTTATGATGCTATTTCTCAGCTAGAATTTATTCATTTGGACCACTGAGAAGTTCATGGAATATTGAGGGGTTATTATGTCTCTGACTAAGCCTACTATTGTTCTACAGTGTTTTAGTAAGAGTAGACCTCAACATTGCTGGTATTATTTAATTGCACATATGGATGGAAATATTATAATAATAATATAATATACGCCATTTAGCTGAGGCTTTTATCCAAAGCGACTTACATTGCAGTGAGTGCATACATTTCAGTATATACGGTCCCAGCAGGAATCAAACCCACAACCTAAGCGTTGTTAGCGCCATGCTCTACCAACTGAGCCACAGAGGACCACCATTCTAATATACCATCTCATGATGCAAATACATATGTATGCATCGAACAGTGTAGAGAGAGTATATGGTTCAGTATATTAAATGAAGACTGAAACAATGGGTCTAACAAGACTAGGGTGTTTGAGCGTGCTTGTAGGGAAGCTAATGGTAGCTAGCTAACATGCTAGCAAGACAGAAGGGGCCGTAAAAGTCGTAAACATCCACCTGGGCTGCTTGGGGCGTAAACCTCCACCTGGGCTGTGTGGGGCGTCTGTGTTCTTCACGCCTCTGGGCAGGTTATATCCTCCTTTATAATCACCTCCTATGCAAACTCATAAATCTCACTGCCGAGGCTGCCATTACACCAGCCTAATGCATATTCATAACACGCAGGCTCAATATTCATGAGCAAATGTCTGGCCAAACTGTTTTCAGCCATTATAGTGAAATATAAGACACTGTTCTTTTATGGTTTTGTTGTTGTTTTTGATGATGATGTTACTGTTGTTTGTCGCAGTGGGGGGGTGGGGTGGTGGTGGTGGTGGGGGGGGGGGGGGAGGGGGTTGGGGGATATTGTCTCTGTCCTTCTCTCCTGGGGAGAGTTGGGTGAGGGTAAAATTTGATTTAGATCCAAACAAACTAAATACTGCCACAAAACTTTAGGCCTGCTTAGTTTTACAGTTTTGATTTATGTAGTTATTGATTAAATACGCGGACAACAGCTGTAAAGTTACTGATGAAAATATTCTCTACAGATTCTGCCTGGCTGGTGTCCTAGCCATGACAGTGTAGCAGTATAAGCAGCAGTCTGTTTTTATGTTGTTGTTGTTGTATTAGTTGTTGTTGTTGTTGATGGTGATAATGGAGTGACAGAGTAATGGAAGCCTTAAGAAAGCAAGCTGCTGCTTTCTGCTTTTCACACTGCTCCGATCCTATTGTTTCATTAAATTAACCAGTGTCCCCCCCCCCCCCAAATGCCAGTCATATTGAGCTAGCAGCAGGGTGACTGGGTTACTGACAGGCCCAGTGGCACTCCGCCCCAGCACCCCCCACCCCCACCCCCACAGACCCCAGGGGTTAACCACCCAGGGGGGCGACTGAAGACTCAACCAATAGAAATGCACCTTTCGCCAACTCAACTCAGCGGCCTAGTTCACTCATGGCTGTGCCCATTCCTCCGGTGTAACTGACAACTATGGTTAGTTGTAAGACTCATTCTCTGAAACCGACAACCATGACTCTCTCTCTCAACCATGACTCTCTCTCTCTCGACCCCCCCTCCCCCCCTCCCCCAAGTCAGCCATCAATCCCCTCAGTAATTGTCCATCTATTGAAACCTATTTGTGGAAAAGCCTCTTCTTGAATGCAATGTCTTTTCCGAGGATGGACTATTGCGGTGCAGACGAAGAAAGAAGGGGTTAGAACAAAAGTCTCATCAGGCGATGCGCACAGGGAGTTCGGCGTTCGGGGCGCCATTCATTTGAAGTCAACGGGAAACAATCCTCTGCTGACTATCCTCTCTCTCCCCGACATGAGATGAGTTATGTTCCGTGCTCGGCTCAGTGTGTCGTTCATTGTCGTTCAGTCAGTTGTCAAAGTCGTCATTGGAATGATTAGGAGCAGGGGCTTTGTGGTGGCTCATCGTTATTCTGCAGAATGACTGGGGCGGATTAGACCGCTGTTTGATGAACAGTCAGTAGTCGGGCCCGGAGGTTCAGAATCTGGCTGAGTAACTGGGGTCGCCGGCGAGACAACAGTGTTTATTCTACTCCCAAAACTTTGATGTCTGGAACGGACCGTGTGCCTGTTGGATGGATGCCCTTGTAAGGCCATAATTGACAAAACAGTTAATCAGTCGCAGTGCTTTCGTATTGTTTTGGTACGGCTCGATATTTCACACTTGAACGAGTCTGTTAATTGTTGGTATGCTTGTCTCACATATTTGAAGAAGCTGCAGTGATAAACTAATACATCTTCTGTTAGACATTGGGCCTCATGCAGGAAGCGATACACGAACACATTTCTCCTTATTTTTGTTCGAATCCACGATTTGTTCTTATTTTGTTAGTACCCGTTGATTTCTGTGATTCACCAATGTTTTCTTATTTTTGCTCTTCTCTTAGGTAAGAGAAAATGTTACGAGTGGTCGAGAACAGTCTTACCAAGATAAGAAAAAAAAATCTCGTTTTCACAGTCCACAAATTGTTTGTCCAACGCAAGGAAATATACGTTTTAAATTTGAGGAACATAAAAAAACGCATGAATATCATATAATATTTATTTTTTAGATTATCATATGTTTTAGAGTAATTATAATGATTGGATTATTAAATTCGTGGGCTAAAGAAATACTATTGGTCCATTGATCCCAATTAAGACTATTAAAAACCCTTGGATGATACTGCGTGCGTTCAGCTTCTGAATGGCTTGCATACTGCTCTTAGATGCTTTTGCCATCCAGGCCTTACGCAGAGAACGCGTTTTTAAGAGATCGCACAGATCTATTTGATGAGAGGGATGAATGGCTGCTGAGCCCTTTCAGATTGCCAAAAGCACTGCTTTTAGATGTGTATATAATACTCCGGAGCCTCAATTTAGGCGAAACACACGCCGGCACAACACACGCCGGTCAAATCCCGTGCCTCCACACCTGCCCTTATATAGTGTTTAGGGGGCGTTACCTATGCTAATAACAAACAATCGGCCAATGTATGATCAAGTGGGATTCATCATTCAGCACACCTGGGTAAAAGCAGGTTTGGATGGTTAAGAACGTTTAGTGCATCTGGAGTTAACTTCTCTTATTTTTTCTCCGAACAGAAATTTAGAGAACATATAAGAGACCTTTAAGAGAATGTTGCTGCATGGGGCCCAATATATATATATATTTTCCTCACAATAACATTTTCCTCTTCATCCACAGCAGTCCTCAGAAGTAGTGTCTTAGATATGCTTTATCTAATATGAATGATGCTTGTTCGTCTATAATTGATCATGTTTGGAGAGCGAGAAAGAAAGAGAGAGGGAGACAAAGACAGACTGACCAACCGACCAAATGACCGAATGAGAGTGCTCTGACCGAGAAAGAAAGAAAAAACGTACGAGGCGGAGAGACGGAGAGAGAGAGGATGTGAGCGTCTTTACCATACAGCTGAGCCCCGGTTGAAGCACAGGAGACCAGCTGAATGAGAGTGAGATTAAAGGCGGGCCCATTTTGGAGTCTGCATTCAATCACTGCGGTCCTCTACTCCTCCCTGTGAATGCTGATGAAGGCTCATGAAAGGACCCATGGACTGGCACTCCCACACTGGCCCGGCTATAGCCACTGATTATAGGGCCTTATATACTTCAGATGAATTGCCATAGCTATGGGTGGCCTCTCAGGCCCTCCCCAGCCCCCTGAGGGAACCAGAGAAATGGCTTTTAGTTCCATACGGAGGTTTAACCTGGGAAATCACAGTGGCGTTTAGGGGAGTAGCTTGTGTGTTTGTCCCGTTTGTATGGATCCCCTGGGATTGGGAATGTGCTTAATTGCGCGTGTGTGTGTGTGTGTGTGTGTGCGGGCGTGCGTGCGTGCGTGCTGTGATGTGTTGTGAGAGGGCAAGGTCACTTGTTTTTCATTGTTTCCATGGTTTTAATTGACGATCATTCATTGTTTCAAGCCAACATGGCTAGTATCCTCGTATTAAAAGAACTCATTATTCTACAAGACTAACGCTGTAGAAAAGGGCTCTCTAAGGCATTCTCTATGCTTCATCCATTGTTTATGTGATATAACCAAGGTCAAATGGGGAAAAAAGGCTAGTATCATTATAAAAAGCCTAGACGATACTAATTCCGCTGAATTCATTTAAACCTAGAGGCAATACATTAAACAAATCATTAAACGATACATTACACTGCAGTTTGTGTTGTGTGTGTGTGTGTGTGTGTGTGTGTGTGTGTGCGCGCGCGCACTTGTGTGTGTGTGTGTGTGTGTCTGTGTCTGTGTGTGTGTGTGTTTATTTGTGTTCCTGAATATTTCAGGAAAGGGCAGAGGAAGAAAATCAAATCACCTTTTGGCGTTAGTCCAGCAGTCAGTGAAGCGCTCCAAAAAACCCCTTGCTTCCTCAAAATAGATTGGACAGGCAGCACTTTCGCTTTTCATGATGAGAGCGCTTGCAGCGAGAGTTGTCTCAGGAACTTTCCGGACTCCTGGCAGTATTGACAGAACCCCCATAATATTTCCTCCCCCGCTGTACGGTAAACATGCTGTGTGGGTGATAAACTGCTGTTTGAATCCAGCTGAATCAGTGATGAAGTAAAAAATAAATAAATAAATAAAAATGTGCCCACCCGCAGTAAGTTTAACACCTCTGGCCCGGACCCCAACGCTGTTTCCCTCGGCAACACACATGACTAGACTTGTACTGCCTGCCTCTCTGTCTGGCTTCAACCATCAGCATCAGACACAAACTGTACTGCTCCCTACGTAGAGCAGATGGACTGGCACTCCTGCTGGCTGTCCGCTAGCATCAGAATCAGCAGCTGGGCTGGCTTGGCCTGGCCGTGAACTGTGCTCTCATACCTGGAGCTGTGCTGGAGCTTTAGGGGCCCTGGCTCTCACGGAGCCTGATTAAGCTTGTTAAAAGGCTTCATTTAAAACTAGCCCGCCAGGCCTCGGGGTAAGGGAGCGCCATCAAGGTTTCACTAATGTAGAGTTGGTATCCAAATTAGATTTCAGACTCTCTGCTTGTGTGTGTCTCTCTCTCTCTCTCTCTTTCTTTCTCTCTCTCTCTCTCTCTCTCTCTCTCTGTCTGTCTCTCTGTCTCTCTCTCTCTGTCTCTGTCTCTTTCTCTCTGTCTCTCTGTGAACAGCTGTATGGTCTACTGTACTTTCATCTGTGTGTGTGTGTGTGTGTGTGTGTGTGTGTGTGTGTGTGTGTGTGTGTGTGTGTGTGTGTGTGTCAGTGTCTGAATCACTGCTGCTGTGTTGTGTCCTTCTTACTCAGAGGATGATGAGTGGGCACAGATGCGTTGCACTGTTGTGGGCTGGCTTACATCGTGTTTTGTTGGTGATTTAATAAGAGATGTGGAATTTTTTGGCAGGGATCTGACAGTGGTGTGTGAGTCGGTTTTCTAGCTCCCACAGTACCTCTCTGACAGTGTGTGTGTGTGCGTGTGATGGAGGAGTCTGAGAGAGAGGGTGAGAGAGAGTGTGTGTGTGCGTGTGTGTGTGTGTGTGATGGAGGAGTCTGAGAGAGAGAGTGTGTGTGTGTGTGTGTGTGTGTGTGTGTGTGTGTGTGTGTGATGGAGGAGTCTGAGAGAGAGAGAGTGTGTGTGTGTGTGTGTGTGTGTGTGTGTGTGTGTGTGTGATGGTGGATTATGACAGCATGTCAGTGTGTGATGAGTTGAAGGAGGATGGTGTATGGTATGGAAAGATACAGAGACAGGGAAGAGTCACACATCTCTTGACGCATGATTCCTGCCAGTCTCACATTTTGTTAATGATGGGGATGGATTTATTTTTTTCTCTGTGTGGTTTTGTCACCAAGTGCTAACCAGCAGTCCATACCTAACCCCCCAAATTGCAAGCCATGGCCAAAAACAACATTATGGGCCCCAATTTGCAGCTGCAAAAATGTGTCAAATTGGGGCAGAGTTGGCCATCTTTACCTTAAAGGTTTGTTGGAAATCAGCCACTTCTGGCCAGTGCAGCGAAATTCAGTTAGGAGTTCCAAACAAGGGGCGTTCAGTGGCGTAGCGCACTAAGGCGCATACCGTATCATCACAAGGTCCCTGGTTAGATTCCGGCCAGCGACATATCCTGCATGTCATCCCTCCTCTCTCTCTCTCTCTCTCTCTCACCCATCCTTCCTGACAATCTCTACTATCTCTAACCCAATAAAGCAGAAATGCCCTAAAAACATATATACATTTAAAAAAAAATAAAAGAAGTTCCAAACAAGAACATCCTCCCAAATAATAATATAACTCCCCAAAATGGACGTGCAGTGTCGGACATTAGCTGTTGAGTTTCTGCATGCGCGCGCGAGGCAGCTACTAGAGACAGAAAGGCGAACATCGGTGTTACATACTGGACCTTTAATATTTCTAATAGATGCAATGACACCCAATGGGCGTATTGAATACTGCATTGAGCGTTTCCATGATATGCCATGCATTTTCAGACTGATTGAATAATTACAGTTTTCTTGAAACCATTGTTAAAATCAAGCTACAGCAAAAAAAAACATTCAGTTCAGTATTTTTTACCCTGCTCAGCACTCTCTGCTGAATCCAATTGGAGCCCCATATGTGCTTCACAGGGATAATTCTTGAGAGGAGCCCAGGCTCTAGAGGGGTAGTGGGGGAGGGAAGGGGGGGGGGGTCAGGCTTACATCCTTCTCCGACCGGTTCGCTGGGGGACTAGAATTACAGTACATCTGTCACATGGATATGTTGGCATAGTTGCATGGATGTGATGGATTTAACATCATGGGTATTTGTGAGATTATTGCATGAGTGTGTTCGGTATTTTTTTACTAAGGGTAAGGGTTCATAGCCAGCCCGAGTGGTATCTTTGGACGTGGACCCTGCACTTGCAGATACTGTGACTCCTCTGTCATACAGTAGTGATAGCAGAGCCACTGGAGTGGGCTTATCAGCTGTAGAACACATGGTTATTATAGTGCTGCAGACGCAGAGTTGGTGTTGGTGCTCTTTTTGGAGGTGGTTTGGGGGGGGGGGGGGGTTGTGGGGGGGGGGGGGGGGTGAGCCCTTTTGATGATGCTTTTCAATGAACACAAATTCAATCATACAACTACAAAGTGATGGAAGAACTTTTATTATTTATTTCTACAATGTTCCACAACAAATGTCTGCAGGTTGTGAAAAACAAATGGGCACAAAGAGATGTTTTGGAGTGTTTTGTTTGAACATTGTTTTCGTTCTGTTTTTCCATGTAGCCCTAGACTATATTCGTATTGGACAAAATACTTAATCGCAAATAGATAAACAACTTCAGTCAGAACAACCAGACATTTTAAAGCAATACTGATTTCTGGCCCATGTATCAGTGCATCACTATAATAATAATAACAATAATACATGTATTTATAGAGTACATTTTGTACAGAGACTGCAGCTCAAAGTGCTGAAAGAAACAGCAATACAATAGAAGAAAAGTGAAATAGGAAAACAATAAATAAACAGCAGTAGCCTACATGTTAAAAAGATTCAAACAATGGTAATAAATAATTAAAGCACTGTTCAAGTAAAACCCAAGCAAAACAGACCAGTAGTGAAATAGAAAGATAAAAACAATACTACATGCTAGGATAGTACAAATAATGGTAAGAGATAATAAAATTGAATTCTATTCTATTCGATTCACATTGATTTGTATAGCCCATAATCACTGTTACAGTCTAAAAGAATCTACTATTCTTTATTTTTTTTTATAGAAACACTCACAAACACTCAAAGGTACAGCAAACATCTTCTTTGTAACCTCCAGCATTCTACAGTCTCTACCCATGTATACTGGCAATCACTAGCAATCAACTTATAAATAGCAAAGCATTTGATTCAGCTGATTCACACATTG
The DNA here is from genome assembly GCF_951799395.1 of Argentina silus. Lineage (NCBI taxonomy): Eukaryota > Metazoa > Chordata > Actinopteri > Argentiniformes > Argentinidae > Argentina > Argentina silus. Next base: position 3,094,318 of record NC_139674.1, on the reverse strand, counting down.
CGACAATGCTTTTCAGATGTGTTTACATCTACAGCACGACTAGCACAGAAAAGTAGAGTCAGAGCATTTCTCTCCGGAGCCTTTTGATCACACTCTGTATCTGCGGCCCCAAGACCCAAAGGATTGCTTTGTGTGTGTGAACATAAAATCAATCACATATTTCAGCCTGGTCTGCTGTACTGGACGTTTGTCAAATGACCCTGTATGAAATAGCGATTCTAATGTGCTCAGGAGCTCTCTGAGAAATAATAAAGCGCAGGAACATGTCAATAATCTCACCGCGTATTAAGCTGTATATGCTCAGCCACACGAATCCATCTTCTCCTCTGGATGGAGTTTTTATTTCACTCTAGGTTGGACACATACATTTTAATCAGGCATTTTGCTGCCCTGGCTGACAACTCTCTGACAACAACACTTGATAGAGGCGATGATGAATTGTGGCGCTGGCAAACTGTAGTCCTTTTTGTTCAACCAAAAGAAAACAGCAAAAACAACCTGTCAGCCGACATGTCTCGGTGTACTGTTATAAAAGTAGTCAATTAAAACTAACTTCAAATCTTCTACCATTTTGTACTCGTAGTCGACAGCATATTCCATCCAACCGTGTCTAAGGATGTATAGAATTAGAGATGGGGTTGTCGGAAAATCAGTCTCCACAGAGAAGTTGTGGAGAAGTCGTGGAAAGGTCATTACTTTCACCACGGTAAACATCCCTGCAATTCAACACGATAGCTACAGACTGTTGTGGTCTAGACTTCATCAGCTGTATATAGCTACAGACTGTTGTTGTCTAGACTTCATTAGTTGTATATAGCTACAGACTGTTGTTGTCTAGACTTCATTAGTTGTATATAACTATAGACTGTTGTTCTGTAGACTTCATTAGTTGTATATAGCTACAGACTGTTGTGGTCTAGACTTCATCAGCTGTATATAGCTACAGACTGTTGTTCTGTAGACTTCATTAGCTGTATATAGCTACACTGTTGTTGTCTAGACTTCATTAGCTGTATATAACTACAGACTGTTGTTCTGTAGACTTCATTAGTTGTATATAGCTACAGACTGTTGTGGTCTAGACTTCATCAGCTGTATATAACTATAGACTGTTGTTGTCTAGACTTCATTAGTTGTATATAGCTACAGACTGTTGTTCTGTAGACTTCATTAGTTGTATATAGCTACAGACTGTTGTTCTGTAGACTTCATTAGCTGTATATAGCTACAGACTGTTGTTCTGTAGACTTCATTAGCTGTATATAGCTACAGACTGTTGTTGTCTAGACTTCATTAGCTGTATATAACTATAGACTGTTGTTCTGTAGACTTCATTAGCTGTATATAACTATAGACTGTTGTTCTGTAGACTTCATTAGTTGTATATAGCTACAGACTGTTGTTCTGTAGACTTCATTAGCTGTCCATGTTGAGTGTTTATCAAGCTATAGCACCTTCTCGTCCACTAGGTCGCTGATCATGAGATGTAAGCTGTGGGCAAGTAAGAAGGGAGGAAGGGAGGGGGAGAGGGGGGAGGTGTAGGAGAGGAAGGTTGGTTCGTATCAGTCGTTCCCTGCTCTTTGTGCTCGGCGACATGGCGTCTCGACTCTGCAGCTAACCAGGCGGGTGTGTTGTTATATAAAACAGCAGACTGGAAACCCTCACAACTCCTCACATGGAGAACTCTTTCAAAGCAGGGAAACTGACAGAAGAGAGTCAGTGAGTGGATCATCTTGCGGAAGGGTGACAAAACAAGAAGAAGAAACCCCCCCCACCAGTAGTCTGATGCAACACACATGACAAGTCATTATCCTGCATCACCCACAGAGGCGAGGAGGAGGGGGAGGAGGAGGGGGAGGAGGAGGAGGAGAGTTTAGTGAAAGGCGTGATGAAGATTGTCAGGGGAAAGAGGGAGGAGGGAGGAGGGAGGAGGAAAAGGAAGGAGTAGAAGAAAGGGAGGCATGGGCGCTCTACTCCTGCTGGGAGGGACATGGGAGATAAATTTTAGATGCGTTCATCATCAGAGGTGTTTTGGTGCAAAGGCAGCCTGACATCAACACATCACTACGCCATCTGTAGTCCTCGCCGTCTCTGCTGATCTACATCCGTTTAACATGTACTCACTGAAGATATTGGCTGATAGGAAGGGGTTGGCTCACATCCTCCTGTCACAGGAGAGAGGGAGCAAGAGAGAGAGTGAGAGAGAGGAATGGTATTCTACATATTCCCTACTGTAGTCAATATGCAAAAGCTTTAAAGAGGCAATCTGGGATTCAAACAACAACAAAGTGGTTACCTCGCCACCTTTTTTGGTAAACAGCTGAGGGGTGGGGCTGGAGAAATGTAAGAACTGTCAAATTCATAGACAGAGCTATGGATGAAAGGATTGACTTAGTTTTTTTTTTAATTATAGTTTTTTGACCATGTTTTGAGGATGTAAAGTGTTTACCAACAATGGAGTAAAACAAGCTTATATTTAGGGTTCTGGTGCGGTAAATTGGATGAACTAAGCTCACTAAGGCATTTCTAAGGGATATTCTTCAAGAAACAATGGCTATATGTCATTCATTTAAAAGGTATTGGATATAGATTGCCCCTTTAAAGGAGAGTAGAGAGGGAGGGATGGGGGGGGGGGGGGGTAGAGAGAGATGGAGAAATAGAGAGAGGGGAAAAGGGAGACAAATTCTGTTAGAACGTCAACCCATCTGTCTAGTCACAGGATGGCTTCCTTCAACATTGTGCACAGATCCGTGCACAGATTGATTAAGCACTTCAAACATGGGGGTATATAAACAACCTACTTTCCTCTGAGTGACACTCTGTTATACAGTATGGCTTGTTTACCTCAGTGCCTTAACAGATGCTCCAGCTAAACTAATGTATGCACAAACAACCCATTCATGACGCAATATGTTTTTGTTAATACTTATACTCATAACTGTGTTGGGCACACTCTCTCACTCTCTCACTCTCTCACTCTCTCACTCACTCTCTCACTCTCTCACTCTCTCACTCTCTCACTCTCTCTCACTCTCTCTCTCTCACTCTCTCACTCTCTCACTCTCTCTCTCTCTCTCTCACTCTCTCACTCGCTCTCTCTCTCTCTCTCTCCGTCTCTCTCTCTCTCTCTCTCTCTCTCTCTCTCCGTCTCTCTCTCTCTCTCTCACTCTCTCACTCTCTCACTCTCTCACTCTCTCACTCGCTCTCTCTCTCTCCGTCTCTCTCACTCTCTCTCTCTCTCTCTCACTCTCTCACTCTCTCACTCTCTCACTCTCTCACTCTCTCTCACTCTCTCACTCTCTCACTCGCTCTCTCTCCTGTCTTTTATTTTTTTCAAATTATATATGTTCTCTTGTGAAAATAGTTTTTCCTGTGTTGTTGTATGACAGGCTGTAAAGTACATGCAGGAAGAATATGTCATGTGTAGTGAGGGGCGGAGTGATAGTAGTGGTACAGTAGTAGTGGTAGTAGTGATACAGTAGTAGTGATACAGTAGTAGTGATACAGTAGTAGTGGTAGTAGTGATACAGTAGTAGTGATACAGTAGTTGTGATACAGTAGTAGTGGTAGGAGTGATACAGTAGTAGTGGTAGTAGTGGTACAGTAGTAGTGGTAGGAGTGATACAGTAGGAGTGGTAGTAGTGGTACAGTAGTAGTGATAGTAGTGATACAGTAGTAGTGATACAGTAGTAGTGGTACAGTAGTAGTGGTACAGTAGTAGTGATAGTAGTGATACAGTAGTAGTGGTAGTAGTGGTACAGTAGTAGTGATAGTAGTGGTACAGTAGTAGTGGTAGTAGTGATACAGTAGTAGTGGTAGGAGTGATACAGTAGGAGTGGTAGTAGTGGTACAGTAGTAGTGATAGTAGTGGTACAGTAGTAGTGGTACAGTAGTAGTGGTACAGTAGTAGTGATAGTAGTGGTACAGTAGTAGTGGTACAGTAGTAGTGATAGTAGTGATACAGTAGTAGTGGTAGTAGTGGTACAGTAGTAGTGGTAGTAGTGGTACAGTAGTAGTGATACAGTAGTAGTGATAGTAGTGATACAGTAGTAGTGGTAGTAGTGATACAGTAGTAGTGATACAGTAGTAGTGGTAGTTGTGATACAGTAGTCGTGGTAGTTGTGATACAGTAGTAGTGATACAGTAGTAGTGGTACAGTAGTAGTGATACAGTAGTAGTGATACAGTAGTAGTGATACAGTAGTAGTGGTAGTAGTGATACAGTAGTAGTGGTAGTTGTGATACAGTAGTAGTGGTACAGTAGTAGTGATACAGTAGTAGTGGTAGTAGTGATACAGTAGTAGTGATACAGTAGTAGTGGTAGTTGTGATACAGTAGGAGTGGTAGTTGTGATACAGTAGTAGTGATACAGTAGTAGTGATACAGTAGTAGTGGTAGTAGTGGTACAGTAGTAGTGATACAGTAGTAGTGGTAGTAGTGGTACAGTAGGAGTGGTAGTTGTGATACAGTAGTAGTGGTACAGTAGTAGTGGTAGTTGTGATACAGTAGGAGTGGTAGTTGTGATACAGTAGTAGTGGTAGTTGTGATACAGTAGTAGTGGTAGTAGTGGTACAGTAGTAGTGATACAGTAGTAGTGGTAGTAGTGGTACAGTAGTAGTGGTACAGTAGTAGTGGTAGTTGTGATACAGTAGTAGTGATACAGTAGTAGTGGTAGTAGTGGTACAGTAGTAGTGGTACAGTAGTAGTGGTAGTTGTGATACAGTAGTAGTGGTACAGTAGTAGTGGTAGTTGTGATACAGTAGTAGTGGTAGTTGTGATACAGTAGTCGTGGTACAGTAGTAGTGGTAGTTGTGATACAGTAGGAGTGGTAGTTGTGATACAGTAGTCGTGGTACAGTAGTAGTGGTAGTTGTGATACAGTAGGAGTGGTAGTTGTGATACAGTAGGAGTGGTAGTTGTGATACAGTAGTCGTGGTAGTTGTGATACAGTAGTCGTGGTAGTTGTGATACAGTAGTAGTGGTAGTTGTGATACAGTAGGAGTGGTAGTTGTGATACAGTAGGAGTGGTAGTTGTGATACAGTAGTAGTGTTAGTGAAATGTGATCGCCTTTCAAATGAGGAAAATCGTAGCTTCTTTCAGAAATGCACAGCTTCTGCTTTTGATCTTGTCTACTGCTTAGGGCGATTCGAAATAGGGTGGATAAAAAGATGATATCCAAAAAAGGCTCAAAGAAGGTTATTAGATTCACTTTTTGAATATCAATGCATTGCTTGCTGCTATGCAGACTTGGATAGGCATTTTAATGTGGTACTGTATGAACATTTGCTATCAAGCCAATTTTATTGAGCTCTCCAGGAGTACACACACACACACACACACACACACACACACGCATACATACATACAGTACACACACACACACACACACACACACACTCTCTCTCTCCGGGTCAAAAGTTAAGCAACCACTGTCAGCACACAATTTCTGTTGCACCTTGGTAGCATACTACGCTAAATAGATCCCTATTACCCTGAATGTGACCCTGGATTTGAGTTAATTAAGTTCCCCAGACCTCAGTGCTGAGACTATGGGCCGAGATTAAATCACAACTTTGACCCTGTTGCCAATCACAATTAGCCACTTTGGCCCTGATAAATCTCCCTGGATGAGACCCGGGGCTCCCAACACAGACAGAGGTTAATTTGTGAGCAGTCAGAGGGGGTCGCTGGGGGTCAAAGGTGACCTGATTGAATACTTGGGGAGGCTGCTGTGATTGCAAGTTTCATCAGTATTCATACATTCACATTCAGGGTTAATGAATACAACACATCCACTGAGATTGTGTGATAAAAAGCTTATTAGTGAGGAATACCTCATGGGTAGGCCGGCTTCCATTAGGGATATTGATATCTGGAGTCTACAGAACCGTCTGACTCTTAGATTGACCTCCTGAACTGAACTGTACTACTCTCAAGTTGTGTGGGCTTTTTGAAACGTCGGGTGCATCTCAAACATCGAAAGTAGCTTCCTCTCCTCCTGTCCTTGCGTTCACCTGGACTGACCCGAAAGAGCTGGACAGATGAAAGCAGATTCCCGCAGTAGCAGGCATCCCATCATATTTCATTCAACTGTCATGAGTTTTCAAAATCCGTGGAGATAAAGAAGAGGGAGACAAGGCGAGGAAGCCACGGCAGACGATTGGGATCAACCCCTTTTATTCCAAACCTTGTACCTCTAAACCATGATTTGTCGTGTTCGTGTTTTGCTCCTCCGTCTTCATATCTCATATCTCATATCCTGTGTTTGATGTCAACTCCAGGTCAGTTGGCGGCGGGGACGTGTGAGATTGTGACGCTGGACAAGGACAGCAGCCAGCCCAGACGGACCATCGCCAGGCAGACTGCCCGCTGCGCCTGCAAGAAGGGGCAGATCGCCGGAACGACAAGAGCCATGCCTGCGTGTGTGGACTGTAAGAGCTGTTTACCTGCTAAGAACAATGTTGTGGTTACCTTTGAGTGTGTGTGTGTGTGTGTGTGTGTGTGTGTGTGTGTGTGTGTGTGTGTGTGTGATGGAGGAGTCTGAGAGAGAGAGAGTGTGTGTGTGTGTCAGTGTGTATGTGTGTGTGTGTGTGTGTGTGTGTGTGTGTGTGTGTGTGTGTGTGTGTATGTGTGTGTGTGATGGTGGAGTATGACAGCATGTCAGTGTGTGATGAGTTGAAGGAGGATGGGGGTGTATGGTATGGAAAGGTACAGAGACAGGGAAGAGTCACACATCTGTGTGGAGACACACACACACACACACACACACACACACACACACACACACACACACACACACACCTTAACCAGCCCGCATCAAGTATGTCTGAAAGCACCTCTCTTCCCTTAATCTAATGTTATGTGGTCCTGTTATATACACACACACACACACACACACACACACACACACACACACACACACGACCCAGTCGGTTCACTAGAGGAGAAGGGGAGAAGAAGAGAAATGAATAAATGAGATTTCAATCATTTTTAATCTCCTCGAGCCATCCAGGTCTGGGCACTGTTGTAATCCCCTATCCTTCAGTTGACACAATCCTGTATCCATCATTCTTCAATCTCTATTCTGGGAGGTCACCTCTTCAGTAGGATCATCCGTGGATTCATCACAGCTAACTCAATGGCTTTCCTAAGACAGGAATTCTGCAAGATATTGTCCTACCAATTGATCCGTATTCTGTCGCAAATTAAATCTGTTGCAAATGAAAAAGGACACAAATCTATTTTCTACACGTCATTGTGTCATTGTATTGTCATAACAACATGTGGCTCTGCTGTGACTTGATTGCTTTATGGCTTGGGGGCAGTTATATATACAGTACATATTTAAGAGAGAAAAGATATATTTAAGATATAGAAAAGATGTCATCTCCACGACAGCGCCATGCGATACGCCTTTCTTCACAGTCCACAAGGGAAGACCGCAAACAACCAAATCCCCTCAAATCTCCGTTTCATGCCAAAATATCCCCCGCTCAGCTCCACAGCTCTATCCACAGGGGGCTAGAGTTGTCTGGTGTTGCATAAATACGGCCTCCTCTTATCTGCAATTTCATGCTCCTGAGCCCTTTCTTCTGCAGTAACAATGTGTCAGAGAGGCGATATTGATTTCTATTAAGGAGGGTGAATGGGAGAGCAGGAGCAGCTTCGTTTGTTGGGTGTATTGCTGCCAGACTGCCAGGGCCAGTACCGCGGTGAAGTGGGTCTTGTTGAGGGCTGAGAAGGTAGAAATTATATCTCCCTCCGGGTATCTGAGGAGATGCACTCCTGGTGAGTGTGTTTGTTTGCCCTCTCCCGCGTGTCTGTTATTGACAATGATTCACCTGAGTGGTAGACTGTACTGGCGGAGGTGTGTGTGTGTGTGTGTGTGTGTGTGTGTGCGTGCACGTGTGTGCGTGCGTGTGTGTGTGTGTGCACTCTACTGTGATTGTGTGGGTTACCTATACTACACTGGAGGTAAGGGGTGTGTTCAATGGTCTATAATACCCTTTGGGAAACAGTAGGGGAGACCAGTGACTAATGTAACAGGGGTCAATTGTAACACCCTGCTTCACCAATTAGAAACAAGTTAGAGAGATGAAACTCACTCAGTACATAGGTTAGGTTTACTCCCTGGATGAACAATGTCTCAAATGTTTCACCATCTGCAGGTTTTATTGGGAGGTTTTAAGGGGTAAATGTAACTTTTTTGATCGACAGTATTTTTCTCCTGCTGTCTTCATTTGCCCCTGCTCATGTCATCAAATGTTACATCAGACTTTTTGGATTAAAATCAAAACTGTGATCCAAGCATCCTTTTTTCGAGACATTTATGCACATTTATGAATGACTAGTAGACAGATTTCAGTACGTTTCTCCTAAAACAAAATACTGGATTAGGTAGGGTGGTCTCTGAGTGATAGAGTTAATTGCAACAAATCCCCCCCCGGTCTCCCCCCCATGTTGTACTGTTGTAAGGTTATGCCAAAGGCCAGATGTTCAGTATGTAGGCCTATGTATTCACAAGGGTTTAACCAAACACTGTTATTCCAATTCCAAGGATAGATACAGGAACAGAGAGTAAAGTTGCCCAAACAGAGCATGATTAATCCAGTCAATGGACTCATAGGTGTTAGCAGACAATTAGATGTTCCCAGTCATGAATCAAAAGTCAATAATTTCAGTAGTTTGATCCAGTCACAGACATGCACTCTAGAATACACACAGAGAGGGATGTCTGAACCCTGTTGGGACTCGTGTCATGTCGACTGTTAAACGCACTTAGTTGAAGCTGTGCTGTGGTAGTCAAGAGGAAAGAGGCCAGGCGTTGGTGAGGAAGGACCCATGGTGAATCCATAATGTGCTGCTGTAGACACCACTGGGGCTGTGCTGCTGTAGACACCACTGGGGCTGTGCTGCTGTAGACACCACTGGGGCTGGAGCTGGAGTTGGAGCTGGGGCTGGGGCTGGGGCTGGGGCTGGGTTTGTGGCTGGGGCTGGGGCTGGGGCTGGGGCTGGGGCTGGGGCTGGGGCTGGGGCTGGGGCTGGGCATTGGGTTTGGGGCTAGGGCTGGGGATGGGGATGGGGATGGGGATGGGGATGGGGATGGGGCTGGATCTCTCTGGAGCTGGGTTTGGGGCTGGGACTGGGGCTGGGGGTGGGGCTGGATCTCTCTGGAGCTGTGGATGGGGCTGATCTGGGGCTGGGGCTGGTGCTGGTGCTGGGGCTGGGGCTGGGGCTGGGGCTGGGGCTGGGGCTGGGGCTGGGGCTGGGGCTGGGGCTGGGGGTCGGGCTGGAGATCAGCTGGGGATCAGGCTGGATCTCTCTGGAGCTGGGTTTGGGGCTGGGGCTGGATCTCTCTGGAGCTGTGGCTGATCTGGGGTTGGGGCTGGGGCTGGGGCTGGGGCTGATCTAGGGCTGGAGCTGGGGATGGGGCTGATCTAGGGCTGGGGATGGGGATGATCTGGGGCTGGGGCTGGGGCTGGGGCTGGGGCTGGGGCTGGGGCTGATCTAGGGCTGGGGATGGGGATGATCTGGGGCTGGGGCTGGGGATGATCTGGGGCTGGGGCTGGGGATGGGGATGATCTGGGGCTGGGGCTGGGGATGGGGATGATCTGGGGATGTGGCTGGAGCTGTGGCTCTGGGTTGGAAGCCAGCTGAGGGAATGAGCACGGGGCCATATGAATATAAAACAGGCCCTGGAGCTCTGACTATCTGTCAGGTACAACACACTTCATATTCACACTGAATATAAGTCGGGTTGGAGAAGGAGAAATCAGGTGCTAACTTAGAACTGCCCAAGGAGACAAGCAGAGGAGAAAGTTGGAGCTTAAGTTTGTCAGAAAGATGTGGACACCATAAGGACACCATATGGTGTTTTTTTGTTGTTGTTGTTGTTGTTGTTAATATTGAAACAATAACATCGACTTTTCCAAAAAGAAATTGCAGGAGTCAAAATCCTACAGCGGTTTCAAAGAGAAAATCGCTCTCCGAATCAAGAGGGACTGCTCTCAGATTCAGAAACTATGCACCACTGACTTCCCATCTACGCATTCTCTCAGTTTTTCCTTCCCAATTCCCCAGGACATTGTCGGGGAAATACAGTGGAGCTGTCGACATCTCCGCTCGCAAAGATAGAGGAAGAAAACTCAGATGAGGAACACTTTTTGATTTTTCAGAATTTGTTTCTCAACCTAATGCAGTGTTATTTCTCCAAGGGAATGGTATCAAAGTCGTATTTTTTTTTGTAGGTTTTACACCAAAAAAAAAGAAGAAGAAATAAATAGTTGGTTCTTCCTGTATGACAGGTAGAAATATAACATAAAACAGGGCTGATTCTCCCCTCAGGGCTGCAAACTGACATGTCATGTTAGCATTAGCATAGAAATAAAAAGTATTGAGCCTGAGTACTTCCTTTTAATATTAACATGACATTGTCATTCTTTTCATTCCGTCTGCACAATCACTACGATTTATATTAAAAAGAAATGAGGTTACTGTGCCGAACTGCAACACCGTCAAAACAGAAGTTACCGTGTGCGTAGAAAGATACAAGATAGTTTCGAAATTCTGCAAGAATCAGCGGTACACAATTACGTCCTCTACATGCAACGAATCCATCACTACCTAGCATGTGGCTTAATGTTTCATATGATATAGCGCTGATATGAACAGTCTGAAGGAAAGCCAAATGGGCCTTCCTCCTTAATAAACTGCATTACCACACATCCGGGCTTCGTTGGGTCTACAACACCGCATCACCATAAATCAGAACCTCAACGTGATGGAGTGTTCCCAGGTGTTGTCTGGGTTCCGAGCTGTTGATAGCGTCAATTGTTATTGATGTCCTATTACTCTGATTCCCACTCCTGGTTCACACTGTTTTTAATGTAATTAATCAATAACGCAGAGTTAAAGAGGGTAATACTAATACGGCTGCCTTGTGTTTTCAGCATGCTTAAAAAACATTAGTTTGAGTCCGAATGGGGGAAAAATGCAAAGAAGGCCATGTTGGTAATAGCTCCTTAATGAATGTGTTTGTGCTGCTACTTTGCCGTTTCAGTCCCACTTCCGACTTTAATGATAAAAAATGTGTTGGCGGAGCCCAAAAAATGCAATTTCGGTTTCACTTGGCATCGCTGGGAGTTGGTGTGAGAACTCGGCATCTGTGAATCACCTGTCATTCCCTTGAAGATACATTAGATAATTGTCATACATTTATTCATACAATCAAGCAAGTATGCAGTCTTGTTTTTTTTTTCTTTTTGCTCGCAATCTTGTATGATTACTCATCACTACACTCCTCTCCTGACACATGACAACACATCCGGCTAATATCCACCCCCCCCCCCCCCCCCCCCTCGAACCCCCCACCCCTCCCCACCCCCCCACCCCCCCACCCTCTGACACCTCTGGCTGGCTGGTGATGAAAGCCGCCATTGGCACCCAGGGGCAGCGTTTCCTTTCACTTCCAGGCGGTGTGCCGCAGTGCGCCTAAACACCCGCCCGCCAGCCCGCCCTCCCGCGTTCTCCCTTCCGCCGGCGCTGCGCCTTTCTGACGGCCCGTGATCTCGCACCCCTCTGCCCTCCGAGAGTGCGACGGTCTAATTGGAAGGGAAAAGCAGCTCCCCATCGAGGCTGTCTCAAGGCTGCGTCTGTTTTGAAGGGTGCGTTTGTGTAAACAATTAATAATTACTCTCTTCCCCTCAAGGCTTGGGCACGTTTTTACAACCCTTCTCTCCTCACCAAATTTCCCCTATTGTTGTCTAATTCCCGCGTGAAGCCGACTCTTACTGATTCTACATATTCTCACACCCGCTGCTGGGAGCGCTGTGGGAATGTGAAACGTGAAACAAGCTCCAGTTCACCGTCTCTGGGTTGACTCCTGGTCGGCCATCTTGAATGACACCTCAGTGATGGAATGGGAATTTAACTTAGAGTATATATACAACTGATGGAAGCAGGCTTATAAGAGGTGCAATCATATACGGGCCCATCTCCGTATGATCACTGCTCTTAGTGTGTGTGTGTGTGTGTGTGTGTGCGTGTATGTGTGTGTGTGTGCGTGTATGTGTGTGTGTCTGTGTGTGTGACCGTGT